>NW_010134585.1:0-254 GCF_000699245.1 Pterocles gutturalis
CCCATGGAGACAGCGCTTTGGTTCGCCGTGACCGGTGTGCTCCTGCTGTCATCACCCGGCTCCCACAGCCCTGCTGCTGTGGCACGGGGACAGCACAGGGACAGCACGGGGACAGCACGGGGACAGCACGGGGACAGCACAGCTCCCACAGCCCCAACATCCCAGCGGGACCCCGTCACCGCTCACACGGCTGATGGGGACGAACGTCCCAGCTCTGGTGCCCAGCGAAGGGGTTTGTACTCACTGTAGCGACG
>NW_010134585.1:281-919 GCF_000699245.1 Pterocles gutturalis
AGGAGAGGAGGGTGAGGAGGAAGGCTGCGGGGGGAAGGCAAAGGACACTCCTTGGTCCCCCTCTCTCTTCAGCTGGAGTTTCCCTCTAAGTGGCAAATTCCCGTCCCCTGTCACAGCCCGGTCCCCAGGGCGCAGGGCTGCGAAGGACCCGCACGGACACCTACAGCGAGATCCTTCCCAACGGGCTGCCCAGGGACCTCAGGGAACTCTGCCACGGGTTTCTCTACGGCTGAAAGCACAAAGGGGCCCCAAAGGGATGGGATGGTGCTAAAAATAGAAGCTTTGGGCAACCTGGGCTAGTGGGAGGTGTCCCTGCCCATGGCAGGGGGTGGCACTGCATTGGCTTTAGGGTCCCTTCCCACCCAACCCATCCTGGGATTCTGAAAACCCGGTCCCTCCATCACAATCCCCCTCCAGCTCAGGAGATGCTGCTGGGAAAACCTGTCAGAGCCACTGGTGGGACTGGGCAGCGGTGCCGGGGTCGCAGCCCCGCTCCCACTTGCCTGGCGCCCAGCAGAGCAGGAAAACCAGCTGGAAGGAGTGGGAGACTCTGGCGCCACTGCGGATGCTCCTGCCCGCGAAGCCGTCCTTCTCCTGGGTCAGCAGCGGGGCTGCTGCCTTCCTCCGGCACCAGAGCT
>NW_010134586.1:0-631 GCF_000699245.1 Pterocles gutturalis
GTAGAGTTCAAACGCATCAAACTATCAGAAGTAATTTATCCGGTTTCATAAATAATGTCCTTATTATCTTCAGCCCCCTTAATTCATGCCCCTGTCCGCTTGATTGCGGGGCTTCAGCAGATAAAAAGTTTATAAGTTGGTCGGGTTCTTGTTTTCCTTTTTCCATCATTAACATCATTAATATAAGCTATCAATAACCCTGTCGTTTGGAGCATAGCTTCACAGTATTGATCTGCGCCGCTATTCATCTCTGCCATAGAAGACACGGAATAATTTTCGCATTACAGTAGCTTGGATTTGCTTTTAATTCATATTTAAAGCTGCAACTGGCTCTGTGGAGCTCTCTAAAAATAGAGGCGCCTAATTAATAATAAGTTAGAAACGAAGGAAGGCACCAGCGGATAAATAATTGATACAGACATCTCTGTCTCTTTGAATATTGCTACTTTAAAAATTTAGGCTTACCAGGGCCATACTGTAAGTCTGTAAGTTATATTGAGGAGATGATTTAAGAAAGCTATTTTTTTTTCCTGAAATACAATGCTAAATTATTTACAGTGTTTTGCAATCTTCCCTAAGTTCCTTCATTAACCAGCGCTGCGGTTTGCTCCGGGGGCTGCGGGCGAGCGCG
>NW_010134587.1:0-13167 GCF_000699245.1 Pterocles gutturalis
AATGTATATATATAAAAAATAAGAAATTTTACCTTTTTTTTCTCCATACTCTTTCTACTCTTAGCACTTCCATGACTGACCTCACAAAACAGTCAGATTAGACACTAGTTTGCAGCTACCGCTGCCGTCTTAATGCATTCTCAAGAGACCTGAGATAAGAAAGAGGCAAAAAAGCTAAGGCTTAATATACATGAAGGAATAAATATTGGTAACTTATGCCCTCTAGAAACAAAGCTGAGTGCTTCACTCTGGCGGAGGAGTTACCAAAATCACTGCTATTTTCTTTCCTGAGAGTGCCATCCTGGTGTTGACTATGATGATGTGTATCTCATAGAGTAAGCTAAATTAATCTGGATTTACACCAGTGTGATTGATTGTTATATTCTGCTAGCCCTGCTGATGCTGAGATGTGTATTACTTTCCTAGGCCCAGATCCCTCCAGCAAGTGTTTAAGAATGTGTCCTTCTACCCACTTTGTACTACTGTTAATTACAGAGGTATGAACTGTCCCTGAGTGATCACACTAATTTCCTTCAGCAAGTGAACGTCGAAGAGTGCTCATCCTGATCAATCCCATCTGAGTTTACTGAGTTTATGTGTTAAATCACTTTGTGACTGCAGAGTATTGACAATAAAAAGATTGAGACTCTTCTGGGTGATCACCATCTGGGATTGCTGATCTGAGACAAGGGTGTGAAAGCATGCAGTCTGCATGAATCGTCTGTATCCTCCCAGTTGCTGCTGCTCTGCGTCATTCTTTGAAGTATTCCCCAAGGAACAGCATACTACCCAGCTGAATCAAGCATGGTTAAGGCTTGCCATAATATCACATTTCCAAAAATGGTCTATTTCAGCTTGAAATGAGTTACGTGCCCTTTGTTTGTGTATCTCATTTCTAAACCTAAAAATTTTTATTTTACAGAACAGGAAGAATCCTTCCCCGCCCCCCCCCCCCCCCCCCCCCCCCCACAGAAAAACCTCCCCCCGAAAGTGTGCTGAAGGAGATGTGATAAATCAATTAGCAATAAGATACTTAGGGCTAGCTTGTTCAAACAATTCTCCTCTTGACCTTTGCTTACTCTGTGAGTCTTGGTGAAAGTTAATTAAAGAATATTCCAAAACATTGATTTTGGAAATATTGTTGGTGTTTTGTTTTTAATCAAAGAGAGTCGTTTTGTTCTGTATGTAAACTGACTTTAAGAAATCACTTTATTATGGCTCAAAGTTAAAGGAAACTCTTTCTCAGTATTTCACAATGTCTTCTTCTCTATTAAGACTAAATTATCAAAGCACTCCAGTTCAGCACTTAAACAGTGCCTTAGACCAAAGCATTTGTGCTAAACTGTAAAATTACAGCCTAGGTCATGGCAGAACATGCAGGTATCACTCGATGAGCAGTCGAGGAAAAGACACAGAGAGGCAAGCATCCCCATTATTTTCATTGCTCTAATACTGCTGCCCTGTTCAGTTTGCTGACCAGCACATTGAAGGGAGTAGAGAGTCTCCTAAGAGTTGAGACTCTTCTTGTCTTGGGCCGTGCCCAAGAAAGGAATGAAAAGGTAAGGCAGTTACTTTTGCTTTGGCTCTTCAGATCCGCACAGCTCAGATCTAATTTATAGCTTATGTCAGGCGCATTAGCCATATAAACCCATGATAATATAATTAGTTACAAAAGATCATCTTCTGACAGTTCTGTTCCTATTTTAATCAAACTCTCACCCTTACAGTACTTCTAATATTTTTGGGAGTTGCTGCTAATCTAGAAATGTTTTCCACTTCTGAAACTGGTCATTAGTGATACTGCTACTATTATACCTTAGAATCCCACCTATAGGTTTCCAGATATTAAAAGTATGAACCAAGGCCACCATGAGATCTTCAGACTAAAAAGGAAGACCACCTAGTCGTAAATGCCCTATTTTGAGAGGCTGGGGGGGCCTATGTCACTAGATTATTACATGACCCAGTACAGAGAGGGCTGCAGTTTCAACTACTGCCTCAGATTTTTAGGAACTCTGACTTTTAGTATGGCATCTTTGTTCATGCAGGGAGCAAAAATATCTGCTCTTACTCACAGCTACATAGAGCTGTACCCTTATGATATTATAACAACATCTACAGTTATGCAGGAAATTATATTAGATAGGTATCCGATATGCTTTGTCTTTGAAGGTAGTTTAGATACTCAATATTTGGAAGAGAACAGTTGTCTCTGGTTAACAGCCTCCCAATTCATCATCAGCCAATGGTCTGTGAGTTACAGTTCGTGAAGTGAGGGACTAAAGCACTTACTTACACATCTGGAGGAAAAAAATGCACAACAGATTGGATTGGGGGAGGGAAGATCATCCAGGGACAAAGTAGAGAAAAAGAACACATGCACAGAGACAAGGGGGAAAAACAGAGCGGCTGGAAAGGGAAGACGGGAGGGAGAAAATAACAAGCAGTTCATGTACCAAAGCCTTATTCAAAGAAAAACAGGGAAAAAACAGGGGGTGAAAGTAAGTGATAAAAAAGTGAAATGAAAGCAAAAACAAAGACACAGAAATGTGTGAAAAGACAATGGGAGGCTTACTCAAACAAAACTAGATTATGAGATGCTCTTACTACTCACCATAACTTTTTTCTCCCTAGTACAACATTTCTCTACTTTTGCTTTCGTTTTGTGGGTTTTTAAAGCTTAAAATACTCAGCCCCATCAGTTTTCTCAAGGTAGTTAGTGAAAGAGAACTTCATCCCAGATGCCAAAATCTGTTTGCTACTAAATAAATGACTGAATAAGGTCCTAAGCTGACAGACAAGTCAAATGTATAATATGTTATTGTCTGTTCACTGAAGGAATAGAAAGGATAAGACAGTTTATTCCTGCAAAGACACATTTTGCCTTGGCTCACAACCTTTTAAAGTGACATAATGTGGAAAGCAGACATAATACAGAATTGCTGTAACAGCCATATTGCCTGCAGAAGGCCAGATACAAAAGCAACCCCTGTGTTCAAATGAAATGCGAAGCATCGCAAGGAAGTACAGGGAGTGAGACAGGCCTGCAGCTTTGCTACCAGGGTAACTATGTGAACAGTCTTCTGAAGCTGACGACAGGCAAAAGAGGAGGAAGGCTTTACTGAGGCATGTGCCCTCACAGGGTGCTCTTGGTATCATGAGGTTCTACAAGAGTATGTGGATTTAGAGCATAAACTGGGGCAGGAGGTTTGGACACAGAGAGATTCCAAAAAACATCAGATAGATATGAAAGTCTGGCAATAAAAAGAAAACAGAAATAGGCTTCATCTGAAACACAGAGGTATCCACTATGGACAAAGGTGACAGAACTGTACATGGGACCTGGCAGGAACTCATGTAGAGGGGCAACATCTGGCAAGGGAAACATGTTTGTTGACTGATTATTGTTTTGAAATATATCTTTCCCATAATATTTTTTCCATCAGTAAATAGTAAAGTTGGTTAGTTGTTGATTATATCTTGGTCCCCGAGATTCAAGCCTAGATGTTGGTCTGAACTTAGACCCCCTGGGATAACACATTAGGGCATGCAGCCATAAATCTTTGCTATGAGAAGTAGGGAACACAGGTCCTAATCTTGATCCCACACAGGAGAATATGATAGCTAAAGATCCACAACTTGCAGTAAATGTAGTAAACGGTGGCAAACTAAACTGAAGGAGTTGAAGTGTTGGCTGCTCTTCTCCCAGGAATCCTTACAGAGGTTACTAGACTTCTCCCAGAGGCTGCCACCTCTTAACACAGGGAAGCTGAACAGCTCATGAATCAGCTCTAAACCACCACAGTTTACAGCCTGGCCTATTAAGGTAAACCAACATTGATTTTGGTTTATGCTAAACTGTAAGGTTCATGAGCTGATTCACAAGCCATTCAGCCACCTCTCCCACAGGGCAGATGTCTCTGGAAGACAGCAGAGTTGGGGGCATTAATTGCTTCAGCCGCTGAATTTTGAACTGCCTGTGGGCCAATATGTTTATGGGGAGTTCCCTGTGGAGAAGACCACAAAAAACCCCAACCAAACAGATAGTTACAGCTTAGTCTGACACTGCGATAATAATCATTTGTAGTTTACTTAGGATCCCTGTCTTCCCATATCATTTTAAAAACTGTACATTATTTTTGCTACCAAGAATACAGCTGCAATCTGAAATCTCGGATGTATGTTTCCTTCTGTTCCTGGTGTGAAAAATGGTATCACAATTCACCTTTACAGCTATGCTGTGGAAAATGAAAGCTCTTGTAGTATTCACTGATGCTTTTAAGACATATTAATATTTTGCATCTCAACCTGAATGACTAATAAATTTATACAAATATCAGGGGGTCTGAGCTTTTTGACATCCATGTGAGTATTATGTATATTTTTTGAAAGGGAAACTGAGGGAAAGTTACTCAGTTTGTGTAGTTACACAAGTCATCTTATCTCTCCTCACTTTATATCCTAAGTTTTATCAGAAAAGACCATTCTTCCTCCAAGGCACTCACAATAAAATCTGAAATCACATGAAACTAGGCTGGTTTAGAGTTTCAGTGTAAGTTTTAAACTTAGCCCGCTTTTAGGAAAAGCCTTACTGTGACGTTCATGAAGTTTTGAATTAATCTAGATATTGTTTTGAGCAAACTTGCCTATAGGTCTGGTTTGGTGACCAAACTATGTAAAGTACATGAAACCAGATCACCCAAGCTTTGATGCTTCTTAGTCAGTTTTTGAACTTCAGACCAAAGCCATAGTTGAGGGAATGAACTGTTAAGAATCAGAATAAAGAAAATGCTTATGTGAGGTTCTCCCTAAAGAAACCCACAGACTTTTGCACAGTTCTTCATTTTCCCTAACGGTGTTTTAAACCTTCCTTCAGAAATAAAGTAAAACTAAATTCTCCTGTCAGAGGGCTTACCCTTGTTAGAGTTTAAAAAAAATACATCCATTTTAAGGAGCACATTCCCTATGGTACATTCAGGACCACCTTATTAAAATACATACATGGCGAATAATGTATGGCATCAATAAAAAGGTTTTATAGTGGCAATTAGGATTTGATCCAAAGTCCATTAATGTCAATGGGAATGTTTCCATTGATTTCAAAGAAGTTTGAACTAGGTCCACATGAAAAAAAAAGATGTACACCCATTTCTAGGCCTATCCTAGTCCACCCAGGTGAGAGGAAACCTGCGTATGTTTTGCATGCCTCCCTCACCTTCTGGGCTCTCACCTATGGATTTTTAATTACCAGTAATGGCCAGACCATTATATTTAAATTGCCAGCCAATTTCTGGTCCATTGTTTCAGATCGGTGGGCTCTGCGAGCAGATGCCGAGGCAGCTGTGCAGCTCACGGCTTCCATGGCATCTCACCTCCAGGGAGATGAAGCACAGCAAACCATTTAGCTGGCGTCCCCACAGCCGGGAACTCTGGGCTGGTAACACAGCGCAACCCAAGATGCCGGCGTGCGGGAGTGAAAAGCTATCGTTGAAGCTCTTCCAAAACCAAATTATATCTTCCATTGTCTCAAAGGAATAATAAACCCTGGCTGGCTGATTGTGGAATATAATAATCATCTAGCTGGATTAGTGCGCATTCCTGGGAATGACTGATTTCTGCTTCTCCCAAACAGCTTTTTTTTTTTTTTTCACAGATAATGGTTCTTATCTGAAAAACATGATTTGCCTGGCCATAACTAAGTGAAAACTAAAGTTAAGAAATTTAGAAATTGTGATATTCAGAATTATACTCCTTGTGTGTTCATAGTCAAAAAGCTCTTTAGCAAAAATACATGGCTGTTGAAAGCAGCTTCCACTGACAGGGCATCAGGGCCCTGAGGGCACTCACCACCCCGACTCTCCTTGTCCAGCCCCCCTGGCAGCCCACCCAGGGCTCAGGGCCCCACTCAGCCCCGGGGACTGCCAGCCCCTGCCCCAGCTACGCCGCAGCACGGCCGTCTCCAGCTCCCACAGCCCTCTCCAGCCTGGCCATGGGCCCTGCCCAGCCGGCCCCCCTGCAGGCCCACAGCCATGGCCTGTCCCCATCCCCAGGGAGGTGCTCGATGCCCAGGGCAGGGCAGCACACAGCACTGCAATAACTCTCGAACAAAGATGTCTTCACTGAGACTGACCATTCACCTGCAATGTCAGGTCTGTTAGTCCCGCTCCGTCTGAAGTGGGTGCATGAAAATCTCACCACTGCACCAGCACACAGCAGCGCAGTGTGTTTGAATCTGTAACATACATTTTGCTACTTTAATGGATTTTTCCAGGGAATGGTGGATTGTGATGTTTCCTGGTTTTAAGTTAGTCACGTCTTTGATCTCGTGAGTAGAACCCCAAAGTCTTGATGGCATTGATCAATTTAGCAAGTGTTTGTGATCCTGACAAGGGTGATTCACAAGCCAAGGATCCTGCTGTCTCGCCTGCGGATGTTGGCCTAGCAGAGCAAGCGCTCCCGCCTTCACCAAAGCACAGGCTTTTGAAGAAGCACTTCATCGAAATGTGAAGCAGTTAGACCTTTCACTGAGGACATCAGAGACATGGGCACAAACACTTTGTTTTCCTGAAGGGAGACGTTATCTCGGGTTGCTGCCTTGAAGACAGGCAATGGAGTGGCAAGGGGACAGGGGACTTCTTAATCTCTCTTACTAATGCTGTTCCATTTTGAATAGGATCATTAAATATTAAAAGAATGAAAGATCAAAAGATAGAGAATGACTTTTAGCCTGTTGGTAGGCCTCTCACGTTTGCAGTTCCAATCCAGTGCAGACATAGCTATTTTTTAGAGAGAAGGGATGCAATAAGGGAAAACAAATAAGCCAAATACCAAAATGCTGTAGTGGTTAGGACACACTTCTGGGAGTTAGAAACCGTTATGTTTTGTCCTTTCAGCCAGCAGACAGGATTAAATTGCCATTTCCCACATTCTCAGTGACGCCTGAATGGGCAAGGGTCTTCTGCCAGATCCAGGAGATGGATCTAGGAAGCCTGTAACTAGAAGGCCCCACCAGAGATAGGTACTTACAGTTGCAGAAGACACTGTGCAGGTGTCATCTCTCTCCTTGCCACTTCCTAATGACTAGGTTAAGTGGCTCATTACTCAGCCAAATATTTGTGGACCTCCACTGTCTAAATATCTAGCTCTGCTAATGTGTTTCACTTGAAGCATATGGCCTTCCCTGAGAATTGTGAACTTCACTAGTCAATACAGCATCAATAGCTAGAAATTGCAACAGAGATCCCAAATTGCTTTTGTGGGCCTAGTCCTCAGCTATGCTGTGGTTTCCAGTTCAAAGAACTCTGCCAAACACAGGAAATAGAGACAGAGAAGCATTTCAAAGAGAAACTGTGGGCTGGATTCTCTAATTACTTTCCACTTTTCCAAATTAACTGTAAAATGCAAGAAGTGTAGACTTTGCAGAGGTAGAAATGGCTAAGTAAGTTGCAAAGCTGGTCAAAATAAAGGTCTACTGGGATTAAGATACAGTAATAAATATAGCTAGGTAGGCTCTGAACTTAGTTAAAAGGTTAAGCAAAATTCCTTAAAACACTCATTACGATAAGATTAAGATGTCCAAGAGCCCCCACGTGCTGCTCAGGGCTCTGAACTGTGGTAAGGATACTCAGGTAAAAAGTCTGCTTAGTTAGGAAGCAGAAATGTGTTCCTGTGCTGTGCCTTGCAGCTTTTTAAAATGAAGTGTATACCTCACCTGTGTCCTCCCCACTTCCTCCCAGTGACTTTGCAGCCTCAGGAACAGTTCCACTGTGATTTAGAGTGCCTGTCCCTTCGCTGAGGTTGCTGCTTCCACTGCTTGCCTGCTTCATTACAGGTAGATGAGGAAAATGAGCAGTAGCTGTTCTGTTTCCTGCTCCCTGAGGTTCTGCAGAAGGAACTTAGGGAACAGCAAACAGGAGTTTGTCGGGCTCTGCCTAGACCTATAGGCAAAAGATTGTCATTTATTCCCTGTAACAGTTACCACCAAGGATGAGGCAAAGTATGTTCTGGTTTTTTTCTTCCTCTGTCCTTAGACTTAGCCACTGGCAGCTGCTATATTGACACTAGTTGGGAATAAGGTTCCATAAAGCAGAAGGGATAATTTAGGTTTTTCAAACTGCAGACATTCACTTTTATCCCTTCCAAGTACAGCCCAAATCAGGCTCTGTGGCCAGGATCTTCAGGAAAGAAGTGCAAAACACGACTAGTCTGACTTACTGCTGCCGGGGACTTCCATTTCACTGGGGAAATCCCCTGCAGAGAACACGCGGGTAATTTCCACTCTCTAAGAGGCAGACAATCTGCTTCAGACTGATTGTGGTCCCTTGGGTTCCTGAAATATGTTTGGTCATTCATATTGAAAGGACTGAATAAGCCTGGTATATGGGGTTTGGTTGGCTGTAGTGGATGCACTAGCCTACTCCTTAAGCATGCAGTACTCATGCATTAACCAAAGAGGACATTAGCTCACTTTCTTCTGAAACCTTAATTTTATTAAAAGGGAACATGAGAGCCTATGGCTTGTCTTTCTGTGTAAAGATGTAACTTTAAGAACCACATGAGAGCCTCAGAATTTTACCCATCTTTCATCAGAAAACCAAGCTCTGATCCTGTGAATTAAGATATTATGAAACCAACAGAAAACAATAGGAATGTGGAGGTGCTGAAGAGCATTTGGAAATAACACCTACAAAACCCCAATTTTCTTTTCTAACCTATCTTCACTTTTGAACATTCTCTCCCACGTATGGTGATGAATTAAGATAGGCAATGCAGGGAATTCTTCCAGTTATAGGTCACTGCATTACAATAGCTTTGGAAATAAAGATTTTTCCCTTCAGTACATATGAGATTTTTAAAGTAGCGGCTTAGTCCAGGATTCAGTTGTTAACAATTTCTGCCTAGAAACTATCAGAGAATTATCTTTTGCAATTATCTTAAGTTGGGCTCTAAATCAGCACATAGAAACACACCTCTATTCTGGACAACAAGCATCAATTTATTCCATATTTTAAAGAAAAAGCCAGGCTCTCATTAAGGACACAGAAGCAAGTTATTGCCTCCCTCCCACACATCCCTAATATGTTTTATCCTTATTCTTTACAATCCTGGATAGACAAGCAGCTGAGAGCTGTCAGGATCTCTGATGCCACATAGTTATTGTCCCAGTTGTTTCTTCTGGTTCCAGCTGAATGACAGTGGAAGCTGTTCTGTTTCTAAGCAAAGGGGAGGAGGAGAAGCTGCAAATTCTGAGATTTTTAGGTTAGAGCGAAAGAGATCTTAAAAGTTATTTGCCTCACAACTTAAAACTCTTTCCATATTTAATGTCTTAAAAGATTAGGGTGAATAAATTCTAATGATTTGGGGGTTTACACTATTGTACAGCAAATAAAGAAGTCAGGCTAGTACTAACTTGTCTCTGTGCTCACACAACCATTTTACTTCAGAATGACATGAAAATACCTTAAACAGATTTTTGTCAAGTCACTCATTGAATAATACACTTGCCTGGTGTTCAGGATTCCATCGTGTTTTCTTTGATACAGGATGTCATTTTTTAAGGGATGAGGACATATGCAATTAGCTGAAAACTCTAATGAAATTCATGCTGCAGATTCCTTCCTTGCTACTACACTTCATTCTACATGCTGACAGCAGGAAAACACAATGAAGAATCCTGATCTCTGAATCACTCAAATGCTGTATTTTCAGACACAGCTGGTGCTTCAGGATACCTGTGAATTTCAGTTTACATTTGCCAACAAGTGGCAACAAAAGCAGAGCAAGATTGTAGGACAAAAAATTAGATGCAGTGTGAGAATAAACTCTCTACAAAGGGGAGAAAGAGATTTATCAGAGAGGGAAAAAGAATAGAGAAGAGGCCAGATCCTCTGGACTATCCTTATGGCTTTGTGCCATCACAGTAGGATAAGGAAAGCCAGCTATGGGAGAGGAATCCTGTAAAAGCATAAAGCTGCTGCAAAGACTCATGCCATTCTGTGTCCCCATATCAGCTCAGGGTGGAAGACAAGGTTGGGAGAGGGCTTGCTCTTGAGAGTTGCCTGCTCTCTGAACAGCCCCATGGGGCCCAAGACTCAGCAGGGAAGAAATGGAGGGAGTGACACAGGCTGCAATAGCCCTGCAGAGCTGAAAAGTGGAATCCAGTAAAGAATGAATAAAGGTACCTTTGTCCCCATTCCTCCAATCCTCTGCTGATAATATTTAAGAGGGGTGAAATGATCTGGTTCATTAGGATTTGGTTGAAAGATATTGATAGAACAGGGTGCGCCATGGACAACTGAATATTTCCATCTCATTCTTTAATATAAAATATTGAAGTTTTGAAAGGGAGATATGCTATCATAAGAGAGATACTGTTATGTTTTCAGCTGTTATCACAGTTGAGATAATTCCTTGTATTTTCTCCACCTCATAAAACCAATCCCTTTTTATCAGTTATAACTTGACCACAATGTTCATTTAACAACTTAAACAGCAATATTAAAACATGTCCTTTTCAACGGGAATGAACAATAATTCATAAATAGAAATGCAGAAGAAATCTCAAAGTTTTATTTTACTATTTCTTATTTTGAAGTGTAATAACTTCTAATTTAATTTCCCTGTTTTTTAACTGAACAGAAATGGATAAAACTTGTCATAAATGAGATCTCATTACAACCAAATAAGTCTAAAAAACTAAATTGATCCAATACTTCTTTAAATTAAACACTCTTAAGTGGAAACTCAGCTCAGGCTTCTCCAACTTCATGAATTTTGATTGACAGATCTGTCCTTATAACAGACACTCTAAATCAAGAGGCCTTAACAGAAGTGTCCTTAACTATAACAGTCTTAAAGCGTGACTGTGCCAGGTGAGCTAACTCCTGTGTGTCTCTCTGAGGAAGGTGCAAACTTCTGTGAGAGTAAAGAACTCAGGTTGTTTTGGATGCATGTGGTATTGTAAATAGTGTCAGCTTTTAGAAACCACATAAAACTAAGCTGGGGGAAAAAAAAGTGTAATGTGTGTGCCTTAGCACTCCAGCATGGGTGAAATCTAACACTGGAGTGTTGCCACTCACTTCAAAAGAGACAGGATTTCACCCTATAAGATCCAAACTTACAAAAGTCTTCCAAAGGATAGATACAATATTATGCAACCTTTAACATCCGAGGGCCAAACACGTTATTTTGAAAGGTCAAAAGGATAAAACTGGGAGTAGCTGACTACCCTACCCTACTCTCTTTACACGGCATAGGTAGGGCTCATTCAAAACATCCACTTTCAAAATCACAGGGCACACCTCAGTGTGCATGTTCTACTCGTGAGGCAGTACAAACCTTCTCCCTAGTTTAGTTGTCCTTAATTTAAGCCCTACCATTCAGGGCTTTGGGCCAGAGGTTACGCACCAAAAGAGAAATCAGGGCCTGACTCTTGATGACTCAAACCCTTCACTTGGTGCTGGAACACTTCAGCACTCCCTTGATTTTTTTGGCACTGGGAATTTATGACCCAGATTCTGGGATACTGTATGGCCCCATCCTACCCCCGTCTAAATTAAGCTATTCACTGAGCATCTCTCTCTGTACTTCCTGCAGATCCTAGAACAAAATAAGAACTATAATGAAGCACACCAAACTGCCACTGAAGTGAAGTCCTGACACGGGCTGGGGAGTTTCAATAGACAGGGTATTCAAACAGGAATATGTATGCTTCCTTTAAGGCACCTTTAAGTGATCAGAGCAACATTAAGGAAATACGGTAGAAGACTCATTTAGAAGTGAATGTCATTGCTTCCTGGATGGTTTTCAGGAGGTCTATTTCGGAATGACTGAAAGGAGAAGGCATGATTTAAGTGCTTTTAGAAAAGGGGACCATGATGTCAAGTGCACACAATGCAGCCAGCAGCCTTTCAGCATGACAAGAAGCATTACTTGCAGAAGATGTGCATTCTCTGAAGGTTTTTTACACATTGTGTTCTGTTAATTAGTTATTAGTCCTTGGGAGAAGTCAATGCATGCTAGCAGACAGAAACCCACCCAGACGACATTAGCACTTTTTTCTCCATGAGTTCATCAGAAGCAGGAAAATACCTTGTAAAGGCACACAAAATAGGAAAAACTAGCTGACTGCAGTGTTTTTAAGTTTAGGTGAAAATGTCGTTGGGATTAGTTAACAAAGAAAATTGTAAGAGACAACAAAACTAGTTATTTCAAAACATTTACTCAACAAATAGAAAGATCAATTTTATGTACAGAGAAACCAAAAAAATCACTTCTGTTGTCTGGATATAACATGAGAGCAGGTGCCAATAATGTTTCTAATCCTTAAATATATCAGCAGTGCTTCAAGTTCTCAACTTCTGTATGTTTGGTAGCACAGACTCCACCTACACCGTAATCATGAGTCAGAAACTAAGTACAATGCTTCACAGCTCAAGCAGGGAGCAACTTTTCCTTGTACATCTGGAATGGTGAGAACACATTTTAATTGTTAAAAGGGTGAAAATATTTTGACACGCCATTACCCCTTTACCCATGGCCGGTATATTTCCCTCTTAGATGAAGAAAGGTTCGGGCTGACAAAATTTTACATAATGTAGCTAAGCGTCAACTGCATGTTCCACAAAGATTAAAGCAGTAGGGTCAGCACAAGGACAGAAGTATCTCCGTTAGGCCAACTCAGCCAGTTACCCGTCTGACAGTTCTGTTACAGGTTTGTTTTATTCCAGGTTAATATTATTAACACCAAATATGTAACATTTCAGTGCGGCTCTGTCATGGCCTCTCCCATTCCTTATGGCGATGCTTGCCACAGAGGTGGTGCCTGCTTGCGTGGGAGGCCAGACTCATTTACCCGACTTCAGTCACGCCACAGCCCCGCTCTCCAGCCGGGATGCTGGACTTCATCCCATGCTGCCAGTGGTTGGGGGCTGCTGGTGCCATCCCGCCGTGCTAACGCGACGCAGTAACCTGGTGGTCGAAACTATCACAACAGACACAAAAGTACAACCACAAACTACCGGCCGCGGCCCTCGCTCTCTCTCTCTCCCCGCGCTGGAGAAGGCACCGTGCCCTCGCACCCCTCCCGCCAGGTAAACGCGTCCCTCGCACCCCGCCCGGCAGCTGCCCGGACCCTTCGCTCACCCCGGGGGCTCCGCAGAGACAAAG
>NW_010134588.1:0-4239 GCF_000699245.1 Pterocles gutturalis
ATATATAAAATAATATATTTTATGAAACTAGATTTTATATCTATAGCACTTAAGGGGTCTCTTCTTGCACCATCCCCAGCTTGAAGGGAGGCTTTGTCCTCCTGCTCCCCAGCTCCCTGCTGCTTCACTGGGGTTTAGCAGTAAATATTTGTCTTGCTCCCCACTGGAGGAGGAATGGCATTTGGACCCACCAGCTATGCCATGATGCTCCCCGGAGCGCAGGGGGCTTCGGCTGGATCTGTGGGCAGGTCTCTGCACCCGCGTAAGGATTCAGAAGGTGATTAAAAGTAGCCACTTATCTGCCTGTGCATCTTGGGGTAACCACAGCTTCTGCAAACATTACTTAATTAACACCTTAAAATGCTCTGGGAAGCAGGTAATGAAGCATTATCACATTTTTCAGGTGTTTTAATTGAGAAGCAGTGGGGCTCATGGAACAGCTCAAGGCCCCATCGGGAGCGGAGGTGCACGGCCACCGCCTCCTCCCAGCCCAGCCCATCCCCATCTGCCCCGCTGCCTCCCCTGGCCCCAGAGCCCTCGGCTGGGGAAAGCAGCCGGTCAATACCCCGGGAAGCTGTGATAGATGGCAAGATCACCCCACGCTCTGCTTGGGATCCCATTACACTGTGCATGGTGCCTGGAGAGCATCTCAGGCTCAGTTTCTCCTTCTCCATGGCAGAAGATGTTGACAGCAGCATGCCTTGGAGCCCCCACTGCTCCTGATGGATGGAGAATCCATCATTCCTGGTCCTGCATGGGATAAAGGGCATGAAGATCCATCCTAACCATGCTCCCAAACTGGTACCTCAGCTCCTGCTGTGTCAGGGTGTGTGCAGGCATCCCGAGTCCATCTGATAGCCATGCAAATTAAAAGTAGAAGTCTCTCTCCCCTGGATGCTATTTAAAAAAAGAGATAATGTGCTAGGAAGATTCAGTCCTGCTAAACCATCCTGGGTGCTTGGGCCACGCTGGTTGAACCAGGTCAGCTGGATGGGAGTGGGACAGCCTGTGGCACTTCTCCTCCATGGGAGCTCGCAGGACCGCGGGGTGCTGGATCTGGCCCTATCCCCATGGCCAGGGCAGTTTAAAGCCCCTGGTGGTGCAGGTTCAAAAGCTGAACCAGGCGGCTGGGACCCCCTGCCGATGGGGATACCCCAACTTTCTGGTGACTGGGGGACCACATCAGGTTTTTATCCACAAATGTAAGGCTGAAGTCTCAGTGGTCAGTAAATATTTCTCTTTTATAATAGCAGGAGCTGTGAGAAAGGCTCTGCATGCTTTGAAGACCCAGGGCAACATCACTCTTTGCTGTTATTCTGCAAAACAAGCTCCCCACCCACCCACAGGATACCCGAGTGGGACAAAGTCCCCTTGGCCATCAGTGGCTGCGAGCTGCTGGGACCACGGTGGTGCCCGGTTTGGGGTGAGGGGAGGTTGGGGGGCTGTGAGGGGCCCTTTGATTTGCAGGGATCTGCTCCACATGAGCTGTGTTCACTGCTCTGGTCTTGGGCAAGACCTCGAGCTTTGGGTTTCCCTGTACATCCCATGTGGCTCTTCTAAGGCAGCGATGGAGCACATCTCTGGATGCTGCTTCTCTGCTTTCAAGGCTCCTTTTGGGCAATTTGAGCAATGACAGGGCTTCAGGCGTCATGCAGCTGGGGCGTCCCTAGGTGTTGGGCAGCTGGAACAAATGAGCTGCCTCCAAAAGCCCTGGAGAAGCTCTGATGAAGACGCCAAGAACTAATTCCACCAAATCTCAGTTCTTTGGGAATTCCTGCAGCTCATGGCAAAACAGGTGGGACGTCCCTATTACCTCCCCACATCTGGGGAAGGAAAGTGCCCAAAGTCTCTAATTTGGAAGAAAAACCCACCCAGCATGGCTTTGCCTTCCTCACAGCCAAACATCAGTCCAGCCAGCTGCAGGGGTGTCTGCCGAGCAGGGCTAATCCACTCCTGAGCGCAGCCCCTAACACACCAGGTATTTCCAGGCTCAAGGACATATGCGCCCTCGTCACCGCTGCGGATGGGTCGCGCAGCCCGGATGCTTGCTCAGAAAAAGCTTTGATGTTTTCTGCCTCCCGTCCCTGCTCTCTACATGCAAATGTGACCGGACTCCCCAGAACTCACATAAACCCACAAACTGCTCTGACCTTCACGCAGCTATTTCACTTCACCCGAGCTAGAGCCAAATGCTGTTTCTTTGCATTTTGGATTCCAATGGTATCTCGTTACCTTTCACGCTCAGGTGGAAAATGCCAAAGGAGAAGGTTTGAGAAAAGGAAGAGGGAGAGGGGAGCCCTGGAGTCCTGCTGGGGAGCCCAGCTCCGCTCCCTGCCAACCCCACACACCTGCAGAGGCAGAGCTGCCGCTTTGCAGCAAGCCATCAGCGTCCCAGCCGCTAGAAAAATCCCAATTTCCCCCACAAACTCCGAGAGGGGACAGAAAAGCAAGCAACCCCGTGACACAACAGCCTCTGCCCATCAGATGGGAGCTGGACTAGGCTCCGGCTGCCAGCACCAAGTGACAGCTCTCTGCGACACACTGCTGAGCAGTTTTTGGGCAATTCTCCACGTGTGGCTCATGCCAGCTCCCTTCCCGACTAAGTAACACAGCCCAGGATGCCGGGGACAGATAAAAATCAGTTCAGGCACAATACTCACATTGGGGGACTGTCTCTGTGTCTCTCCCTGGACTCCTCAGGCTCAGTTAGGTTGTGATCAAGAGACGGTCACCTGGGACCCAGGAGACAGGAGCGCGCAGTGTGGGTGAACTCGCACAGACAATAAGCCATAATTTTTTCTTTGCAGTCGGACTGGCTCTACTGGTTTGCGTTTCTTTGCCCCAGCAGCAGAAAGGAGGCTCAGCTTAACTAAAGCTGCCGGACGGGTTCTGCTACAACACAAAAAAAGTGGCAAGACCAGTAGGGTTTGAAGGCAGATAGAGATTTGATTGTTTTTCCATAATTACAGTTCAACCTGTGCTGTTGGTTGGAGTCAATCACATTAGCAAACAGACCCATTTAAATAATTCAGCCACCATTAAGATGGGAATTTTTTTTGTTTTATATAACCTGGCTCTTTCCGAAAGGAAGAGAAAAAAGAAAAATTAAATGTGACAGCAGCATCCTCCTCCTAAACTAGAGCGTCACAGCCCAGGGCACACAGCAGCCCCCAGCCCAAACAGCCCAAGAGAGGGGAAGGAATGTGCCCAAGTGACACACATGGCTGCTTGCAGGTGCAGGGTGAAAGCCCGTGGTCCTGGACTGTCCTTTGGGGCACTCTGCAGTGGCTGGGGATGCTTTGGGGACCAGCTGGGTGACCTGGGTGCTGGTCCTGGCCAGCAGCCCTGGCTCAGCCTGGGGTTACCTCCCAGCTCCAGCTGCTGACACAAGCAGCTTCCACCCGCAACCGTGGGCTGGTGCAGCCGAAGGCAACGTGGACACGTCCTGAGCCTTTGAAGTGCAGTTCTTCCAGCATCCCCCGGGGAAAATGCTGGCACCGATTCCCCTGCCCAGGCTGGGCAGGGACAGCCTTCCCCCGCATCGCTGCAGACATAGGGGCTGGGAAAGCAAGAGATGCATTTGCTCACCGTCAGCACGGCATCAATAATAAGCAATAAAAAGTTGTTGCCTACATATCTGAGATGTCCTGCTTGGCTGAGAGCTGCCCGGCGAGCACAGAGCCCTGCTGTGCTGGCACAGCCACCTCCGAGACGCATCCGTGTTGCTTAACAGGACACGTAAGCTGGGGAGGATGGCTTCCCTGGGATATTTCCCGGGCTGGTGGACAGGGAGAGCTCCTGCAGAAGGGTACTTGGAGCGCTGAGACTGAGCAACTTCTTCGAGTCATCCTCTGGGGCAGCCCCACTGCGGAGGAAGGCAGATCCGCAATGCTGCACATCCCCGTAGCTCGGTCCCCAGCCATCAGCTCAGCCCCTCAGCCAGTGTAAAGTCGCATCCATCCACCGGCAGCAATACCACCACGCTGATTTACACCCCAGCTGCTGGGCTGGCTCCTTCAGTAAGCCCGGCATGGTGCTGAGCATCCTTGGCAGCGTTTCCCTGCAGTAATTGCATCGCCCATCTGCAGCTCTGCTGCCAAGAGATGACTTGGAGCTTTGTTAGCCCTGCACGGACAGGTCGGGCAGGCGGGGAGCAGCCGGGGCTCCTAGGAATGCAGCTGCACGCCCACGCTAGGGAAATGGGCGGCAGGTAAACAGGCAGCCGGCTGGGGAGCAGTG
>NW_010134588.1:4276-4604 GCF_000699245.1 Pterocles gutturalis
TTTGGTGGTTGCTCGACGTGCATGAAATTCCTGACTCGTTCCGCAGCAGGGACATAGTGCGGGGCTCAGGGGGGTTATTTTCCATCCGAGGCTTCTCATGAGCCACCTGCAATGGGCAGAGGGAAGTTCTTGGCCTCTTTATTTCCTTTCTCTTTCCTTTTGGGCTGTTTGTTTTACTGAAGGATATAGCAATTAGAGGTTGATTGCTTAGTATGGTCTGGTACCTCCGGTTGATGGTTGCGGTGGTGGAATTAATGGCAACCACATGGAAGAGAGTTCCCTGCTCAGCCCAGCCCAGTGATATCATGGGAGTGGCAGGGGGGGAACA
>NW_010134588.1:4635-6655 GCF_000699245.1 Pterocles gutturalis
TGGGGGGAGTGTGGGGAGATAACCTGCAGCAGCCAGAGCTCTGAGCAGTGACAGTGGGACATGCGGCACGAGCCATGGGGGCACCACCACCGCCTTGTGCCACCTATAACAGTTCAGCAACTGCTCTATCTGCAGCATCTCCCACAGGGGCACTGGGAAGGGAAATGCTAGAAGGACGGTGCAAAGGTAGCGGCTGCTTGTGGGGAGCTCAGTGCAGGAGCAGCTGCCTGGAAGGGTTGTGCTAGTGCAGGAGAAGGGAGAATGGACATTTCTGGGAAGCAGAAAGTGATGTGCTTTGAAATAATCTCCACCTTCTCTTGCAGGGGTCTACTGGAGGTCACACAGAGTGCTCACAGGAACCATGGTGACACCAAAGATTGATCTGCTTCCAGGCTGGAAAGCTAGATCTGGACAGGACATCAGTTTCTTTACAACTGGAAACTTAAATAAGAATAAAAAAGTTCAATCCCTTTTTCTAGAGGGGAAAAACCCACTAATGCAACCTGGAGGTACCTGATCAAGACTGAGACAAACGGCTGCAATTGGAGAGCCAGTGAGACAGCAAAATGTCGCTGCACAGGCAGGCAGGAGGCTCTGCAGCACTGGGGCTGTGATGGGCAGCGTGGAAGAAGGGGCCATCAGATAATTGCATCTGGGGAAAAGCAACCTAGTTTGGAGCCAGAAGCCTGTCAGAGGCTGCTGCCAAAATATATCAGCCATTGAAGAGGATGATCAGGAGCTGGACTCGGGGCAGAAACCCCTCCATAGTCACTGTGGGCATGTGGTGCTGGGAAAGTGCCATGAACTTGTAAGAAACCTGGACGAGGGTGTTTGCCAGGGTGGGTGTCCAGAGCAGACTCTAGGTATTAGGCTAAATGCATTTTTTTTTTTTTTAAAAAAGGGTCCTCCCCTGAATTGAGTTTTTCTGTAAGTTCAGGCACATTTTTCCCTTTGTAAGCACACTTCTTACCCTGCCAAATTCCAGCTGTTACCTTTACTGTGCAAGACAAGGAGTCCCTTGAACAGGTATCAAGCTATTTGCTGGATGGAAAGGACATGACCGAAATCCCAGAGGGAGCCCTATGATGAGTCTGAGCTGGGCAGCCTCCTGCTCTGTGGGAGCCAACTCCATCCTCTGCTATGATGCACCCAAGCCATTATTCCCCAAGGTGGTTGGGGACCCCCAGGGAGGATCCTCCCCGTAGCTGGACTGTAGTACCTGAGCAAGGAGCAGGTTCATCCAGGAGTCCAGGTCACCAGGTGAGTTCATGGTGATATGGCCAGAGCTGGAGACCAGCATCCTGCAGCAGTGCTGGGACAGGGACTACCAGCCCCATGGGCTCCTGGGCTGTGGATGTGGGTGGAGACTCCAGGTGAGGCTGCTCAGGGCTGTTAAAGCCCATTAGTGCCCTCACGGCTCTGACATAAACATCCCTACATCTTTAGTAATCTCTAGTGTGTCCATGTCACATACAAATCCATACTAACAGGGGAATAAAAACTTTCCATGGACTATGCAGGACTTTTCAACTCAGTCAAACAGCAGACCCCCACCCATGGGTCCTTTCTGATAAGCCGAGCATGCAGGTGAGGTGTCCAACGACCCCCTTTGTTTGGGGTTTCAGTGGGGTTTGTGTTGATGAGGACAAGCCTGAGGTTGATGTGTCCCCATTTCTGTCCCTGACCGTCTGTTTCCACAACCAGCCATTCAATACAAGCCTGAGGGTAGAGCTGGCAGAGCCTGATCCTCTTGGGCTTTTCATAAAACACCATGAGAGCAAACCCACGGGCTGATGCCCCGAGCTCGAGCAGACGGGAGCAGCATCACTGAGCTCATTTCGGCAGGAGGCTGCTGAAACAAAGGAAAAAAAAAAAACATGCAGAAACAAAGGGGGGAAAAAAAAGGTGGGAGCTATATGAATCCAACCAGGCAGATGTTGCAACAAGATAAGGAAATTTTCCCTGGTTAGAGCCCTTCCATCCCGGCACTGTCCCCGCAGCGGGGAGGCAGGCAGCGCAT
>NW_010134589.1:0-5986 GCF_000699245.1 Pterocles gutturalis
GGCAGCCGTTTTTGTGACACCTGGGTGGCATTTGACATCATGTGCTCCACTGCCTCCATCCTCCACCTCTGCATCATCAGCCTGGACCGGTACTGGGCCATCGCCAGCCCCTTTCGCTACGAGCGCAGGATGACACAGCGCCTTGCCTGCACCATGATAGCCGTGGCCTGGGCCCTCTCCATCCTCATCTCCTTCATCCCAGTGCAGCTACACTGGCATAAAGCCACGGACAGGAGATATCCAGGCTCCTGGCTGCCTGTGACGCCCCGCTGTGATGTCAGCCTGAACCGCACTTATGCCATCACCTCCTCCCTTATCAGTTTCTACATCCCGGTGGCAATCATGATCATCACCTATACCAGGATCTACCGAATTGCCCAGGCCCAGATTCGCCGCATCTCCACCCTCGAGCGAGCAGGGGGACAGCGGCCAGCTCAAGGCAAGGAGCCCACCTCCTCTTTGCGGAGTTCCCTGCGCAAGGAGACCAAGGTGCTGCAGACCCTCTCTATCATAATGGGAGTCTTTGTTTGCTGCTGGCTGCCGTTTTTCCTGCTCAACTGCCTGTTGCCTTTTTGCCAGCCCAAGCTGGAGAGTGACCAGGAAGGTCAGCCACCCTGCATTGGCCAAACCACCTTCAACATCTTTGTGTGGTTTGGCTGGGCCAACTCCTCAGTGAATCCAGTGATCTATGCTTTCAATGCAGACTTCAGGCGGGCTTTCAGCAATCTGCTGGGCTGCCGGTGCTTCTGCTGTGGCACACCCAGATCCACTGTGGAGAGGGTCAACTTCAGCAATGAGCTGGTTTCCTACCACCATGACACCACCTGTCAGAAGGAAGGAGCTGCCTCATCATCAGTACCCCTCCATGCTGTCACTGCCTGGGTGCAGCCCATGCCCCATGCTGTAAGCCCTCAGGGAGAGGACAGCAGTGAGGAGATGTCGTTGGAGAAGAGGCCTGTGACTTCTCAGACACCAGCAGCCCCTGGCAGCAGCCCCAAAAGTCATCAGGTGCCAGCCATTTTGCAATCTGACTGCAAGGCAGAGCTATCCCTGGAGACCATTACCCCCTGTACAGGGCTTGGTCAGTGTGAGAGACCCCATCACCCTGTTCCAGAGGCATAAGTAGATTGCATGTTTCTCAAACACACACACACAGCATCCCACCAGGAGAGTTCACTCTGCCTCCACGGAAGCGACACCTGTCCCTCAGCAAAAAAAAGTCACATCCCAGATGGATGGGGACCTGCTGCTCTTACCCCGGAGGGGTGACAGGCATATGAATTCCATCGCAAAAGCATATAGCAACCACATATTAACCTCTTCCCACAGCCACTTTCACCCCTCACTCTCTTTCACAGTCAGTAGATATTTCCCATGCATTTGTTAATCCCCATGCTTCAAACTTGTAATATTTGTTAAGAATAGTGAGATAATTAGATCAAAATAAAAACAACTCATAGTCCCAGACTCTACAATGTAATTTTACATAGATAAGTTAATCTTAGATTTAGCTGCATTGCTGAAACCCAGTTTTCACCACTTATGGTTTCACATGATAGTGTCCATAGTTCTGATCTAAAATGTTTGTGTTTGGTTTTATTTTTGTGTTTATTTCAAAGCTGCCCTGTCTGGATTTAGAGGGCTGAATCTGTGTTTACGCTCTTAAATAAAAATTGCTCTATTAAAAAGTCACTGTCATATGTTGAGTCAAAAGACTGCTCAAAACTGTGGAAAATTAAATAGCTTTTGTGTAGGACCCCAAACACAGTTTCAGATGCCGAACTTTGATACCCGGGCTTAACGATTCTAAGCTAGGATCTTCCTCATCCTCAAATGTTAGAAAATGTAGTATTGTATTAGGCTGAAGTTACAGCAGGATCATATTTGAGAACTAACACTGCAACTCCAGAGCAATTATAGCTGCTATTAGCTGAGGCAGCTGCAATCCTTCTTTCTCCTACTAGTTGAGACAGCCAGTCCTTCTAGAAAGCAAGCCGGTCCACAAAATAAAAAGTGACCAAGTCATCTCTCTGAAGCCATTTCACTACTTGTAAATAAGAACAGCAGCAAAAGGCAGAGCAAATGAGTGATGGATGGCTTGCAGGAGAGAAAATTCTGGGGGAACTGGACAATCATTTCTGTACATGTTAAAGGGTTCACCAGACATTAAGGGAATACAGCAGCACCCCACTGTCCTCCACTTCTCTGTCCACCCCTTAGGAGTTCTACTGCTGACCATTTAATACGGTGCTCCACTAAACCACCATCATTGCCCCCCTTTTCTGCCCTTCACCTGTGATTGAGTTGATTGACCTTGATTCATCTAAGGAAGATGATGAAGATGCATCCGTCCAGAAAGAGACATTAAGAATGTTTACACTGCAAGAGTTTTCTTGGACATTCAGTCTTATAGATGGCACAGCTGATATCTTTCAGAACAGTGATCTGTGCTGAAAAGCCAGCTGCCAAAAAGCCAGACTCTCAGTGATCCAGCTCTCTGTGAATCTGAACTATGTGTAGTTCTTAAGTCTCCATACACGTTTCCCTCCATCACATTAATTCTTACACGAAAAAAAATGCTTTTGCTATTTCAGGAATGTGTCCTTGATGGATGATAGTTGGGTGTGACTGTAATCTGTTCTTCATGGCCAAGACTGACAGGATTTAATTGTAACAAAGACCAAGGCAAGACTTTGGAAAAACTTCCCAAGAATAAGGATAATTAAAGACTGGAGCAGATTGCCTAAGAAGGTTATGACATCTCTCTCAGTAAAAGTCTTTGAGCTTACATTGCTAAACATCTGTCAGAAGTGGCACTGGCATTGTTAATCCTGTCTTGGGGCAGAGGCATAGTGTAATGATCTCTTAGAGATCTTTGCTAGTCCTGCTTCACTGTGACAACATGACTCCTTAAGCATTGAGCTTAAGATGTTTGATATATGTATTTTTTTTTGCACGCAATGATCCTTAGCTATTTTCTTTAAGGCAAAAAAAGCATACAGATAAGAACTTTGATACCCCATTGGTGTGTTTCCCTTCTTCTCCTAGTGATTACCCATTTTTCTTAGTGTTTAACAACTATCATTCAGCATGCCTAGTGCCTCATCTGGGGAGCAACCCTGAAATAAACCTAGTATTTCCTTAAAAGAGATACAAGATCTGTGGTTTGGATTTTTTAATTCCTTTTGATTATTTTCTAGGTAATCATCTGTGAACTATACATGGATTCAGATGCTAAGGGTCAATCAATTTGTGAGAGGATTTTCCTTGCTAGGAAGGATTTCTTCCTTCTTACATAAACCAGAAACAGGTATTGTAAGAGTGGCAGCATATTTTTATCTCCTCCAAAAAGCCAAAATTATATCTTAGAGCTGTAAGAGACATCTCATCTCAACCCCTCCACTCTAAAATCCACCGTGGGGGTGTACTGACACATTTGATAGGACACTATCCTGAAGTGTGACTCCCTTGCTGCGTGCTACAGTTCTGTTTCTGTTGCAAGAGCTTCAGCTGGCTCCATCCCTCAGACAGTTAACTCTCCCTGCCCACACACATCTTCCCTCTGTGGGCAGGCAGTTTTTTGGCAGTCAAGGCCACATGTAAAGTTATTATGCATAGGAGGTTTGGGGTTTTGGGTTTGGGTTTTTTTTTATTATTTTTTTTTTAACTTTGTGTACAGTCTCATTATTAGTGATAAAAGCTGTTAATTAATGGAAGGGAAAGATTTACCTTCTCACAAGGTTTGCCCTGCTTATGAGAGCTGTCTCGCTCAGGAAGCAGTCTGGACTTAATACAGAGAGTGATGAAAACTTAGTGTATGACAGAGTGGGTGGCAGAAATTAAGCGGTGAATATATTTGAATAACGTTTTCTCTTAAGAATCATCAGAAATGCATGGTAGCTTTGATTTATGGAACTATATTTGTGTTAAGAATGGAGAAAGCTATTGTATCGGTGCTTGTTAAATTGTACCTGATAATAAATAGATATTTACCTGAAGAAAAAAACTGGTCTTTACTGAAGCTTTTTAAAGAGACAGTTTAAAATTGCTCTTTGTAAGTGATGCTGGAAATAACTGTTTGTACCTAGTTGATAATGGTCATTACTGATGTGCAGATGATATATGTTACAATAGGTTACAGCTGTCAGGTCTGTAGTAAGTGCAGTGTAATGTTCAAGGCTGCAATAAATATCAGAAATTGCATATTATTAACTTTTTATACTCATTTTAAGTGGTGTATTACTGAAGGTACTTCATATGAAAGTGACACTGCATAGCCCTTCGGACTATATCTTCTGCTGTTGCTGATTTCATAATACATAAATATGGATACTGTATTCATTTTTATTTTCCTAGACTGGAAGGGGTCCTGAATGTTAAGCATACTAGAGACTCTGCAGTTCTGTGAACAGTAAATAAGCAAGACTTATTTTCCCAATAATTTGTTCTACTGATCAGCTGTGATTTCTAATTGACATTTTTCTCATGACAGGGCAAGCTGCTGTGTTAGGTTACACAAGATTCAATTAGCATTGTTAGGTTCAAGTCTAAGGAGATACATTAAAATTAATACAAAAAGCCAAAGGTTTACTTCAGCAGAAATTAAGAGGCAAAATTATTTCCTATTTACACCATTGCAGCCACTCAAAAGAAACACCTTCCAAAGCAAAACCTTGGCATTACTTTCTTATCCATTTCTGTGTCACAACTTTCTTGGCTTGGCAGGACATAATGAATCACAAATGATGAAGGTATTATTTTAGGAAGATCTATGGCTATTCCTCAAACACACTTTTTGTAACTCAGATCATCAGATCTACATACTACTTTATGTATTCTCCACAATATATGTCTGGTATTTTACTGCTTAAAAGCAGTTCACTTCCATGCCTAGTAGTTCCACATTTACAACAGCATTAGCGTAACAGCGACCTAAAAAATAGCTTTTAAATATCCTCAGTGTCAAAACAGTCCAACCTCGCAGATACCTTATCTAAACACTCTTATTGGCCAATGTCTAAACATCTGAATCAAAACATGTTCCAGTTCAGCAAAGTAGGGCTTTGCAATGTATACCAAATGCCTTCTCTGTTCGGTCAAATAATGCCCATTTCTTTTCCTTCTGTCAGATGACAAAGCTCTCAACCAGCTACACCTCCCGAGATCCCTTATTTCTTTCTATTACATGACTGAAATTAATACAAACTTTTTGTGGTTAATTAAAAGCTTAGGTAGTAGAACTGATATGGCAGCTCTTCTCACTATTACATTGCACATGAGAAATAGGAATAATGTCTCTGTAGCCTCCTTTGGTGGCTGTAGAGATGCTTATCCAGCTGAGAGCTTTTTCCTGCTGTTAAATTTCTCTGGAATTGTTCATTGGGCTTAAAAGTTAATCAGGGGGGTAAACAGAGACAGATATGTAGATGCACATCTGCATACCTTCTTAGACAACTGGGCGAAAAAGTGAATAGCATTCTTCAAGGAAAAGGAAACATAAGCTTCAAGGCAGAGCTCTGTGGAGCTGGAGATACAGCAGGGTGAGGACAAGATCTCCTTTGTTGTGAAAGACCAAGGCTTGTTCCCACAGCCGTGTGTGGCAGAGGTGCCAGCAGAAATGCCAGGTGACATTTCTGTAACCAGCCATCAGGGTGTTGGTTCCAAGACCAAATATAGTGCCACCAGTTACATGCATCATCTTTGTAGCAGGACAGCAAAGATGTATTTGAACGCTTCACTGGTGCAATGTTCAAATGTTCTTGTTTCCCAAGCAGTACTCTTGAAAGATTAACTAGAACACATGTGCAGCCTTGACATTATGCTTCCATTTTTATGTTCTGTTGCTTATTGCTTATCTGTTTGCCTGTCATCTTATTCATGTAGGGCTTTATTTTTGATTACACATAGACTTTCAGGAGATCATCATTGACTTTAGGAAGCTTGTTACAGCTGCAGCACTGCTTCACAGAATCACAGAATCACAGAA
>NW_010134590.1:0-243 GCF_000699245.1 Pterocles gutturalis
TCTGCCCAGCTTCCCCCTCCCATCCTTGTGCTGGGTGAAATGGGGGAGCTGTGACCCAACCGGGGGGATTTACCAACCAGACCCAGGGTTCCCCCAAACCCCCCACACCCCACGCTGGCCACTACACCCCCACAGAGGTGCAGCCATCTATTTTTTTCATTTTTTTTCCCCAAAGATTTTGAGCCTGGCAATTATTTTTGGCTGAATCTAACACGCGGGGACACGTGTGGGCTGGGGCCGAGC
>NW_010134591.1:0-360 GCF_000699245.1 Pterocles gutturalis
CTCTAACATTCTGTGATTCTGTGAACACCAGGCTGCTGAAGGCTGCGAAACAGCTGCTGCTTCCCAGCCTGGAGAAACTCACATTTCAGAGGTGGTGAGATTGCTCCCACGCACGTGCACTTCACTTTTAAATCCTCTGGGCTGCGAGGTGTTTCAGAAACAGAAGGTGATATTATTGCAATCAAAAAAAGGCCATTTCCATCAACCATCAGGAAAAACAAGCAGCACCACCAGCACTACAGCAGCAGAAAATAGAGTCTCACCAAAGGACAGCAAATCCTCCAGGTAGCAAAATACAGCACCTAGCAATCAGCAGCCCCTGCGCCCAGCAACATCCCTCCCTGCCCTCAGCACCAGCTT
>NW_010134591.1:399-667 GCF_000699245.1 Pterocles gutturalis
GGGTCCCACCCTGCCGACGCAGCAGCATTGTGGTTTTGGGACAGGCAGGTGAAAAATCAGCCCCCGAGATCCTCTTTGCATTTGGACCGTGGGAGTCACAAAACACCAGGCTTGATAGATGGGAGACTTTTTCATTTTCACCTTGGCTACAGCAGCCCGCCATGCAATTTACACCTTGCCTGCCTGCCTGCGCTTCCTGGGGCCAAAACACCCAGCTGCCCCCGCTCCGGCAGCACCGTGGGAGCTGCAGAGGCAGCTGTCAGGCACA
>NW_010134592.1:0-2896 GCF_000699245.1 Pterocles gutturalis
CTCTATTTGAAGATAAAGACTTTAGGCACAAAGAAATGGGGTAACTTGCTGAAGGTCACACGGAAACCCTGTGGCAGAGCTGGAAATGAAGCACACCCCACAATCCCATCTTAAATTGGTGGGAGCAGGGGAAAGCTAGAAAACGGAGCAGGTGAAAGCTAGAAAACCGTTATTAATGTGTTTTCAACTACAAACTACATGCTAGAGCAGAAATAATTGGCTAGTAGACCATAATTTTTATTAAATTCCAGACAAACCTGACACCCACCCTCTGCTACAGCGGTGTAAAAGGAGAATAACTCTGTTTGTGCCACCAGATTTGTTCCTGACTTACAGCAGAAAATGTGAGAGCAAAAGTGGGGTGCTCCCAAGGTTATATGTGAATGCACAAATTTGGGGAGAGAGCTTTCAATTTTCATTAAATGGATCATAAAACAACAACAACAAAATTGCAATACTGTATAGGAGATAGGAGAAAGGATCCTGGTTTCTGGCAGCAACGCCAAAGCCTATCGTTTTCCTCACCCTGCTCTAGGAAAAGGCCAGGGCTGCAGGAAAATGACAGGCAGCATCCTTAGACCGAGCTGTCCAAAGGAAAGGGTTAAGCTGGTTGCACGACTGTGTTAGGAAGGGATGTGATAATCACCCGGGGCCCCTACCATGATCCTACGGCAGCAGGATGGCTGCCACCGCTGGGTTTCTCTTGTTTGGATGGGGTGGGTGTCCGCTCAGCTGGGCGGCAGGGCTCGGGCAGGTTCATTGTGCTGTGTGTGCTCTGGGACGAGGAGGGCTGCTGGGGATGATAAGTGCGGCTCAGAGCGGCAGGAGTACCGACGGGCACATGTGGGGAGGTACGGTACAATAATCTCCCATCTGCATGATACAGCTCTGAATCCCTTCCTTTCCAGCTCAATAGGTGCATCTGTTGCCCCTCTGCTAATCCTCAACATTGTTTAAAATGCAGATCAGTGAAGATCATGCTTCTTTCCCATTACAGACCACAGCCTAATAAAAGAGCTTTAATCACACAGACAATATTCTATCTCTCGCAAGGTCTGCTGGTTCATTCTTTCCTCTTTGCCTTTGTTTGGAAGCCAGATCTTTTTCAGGCGCTAGCAGCAGCAGAATATAATTTCGGAGCCAGTCGAAACAACTACAACCCTTCCCCAAACGGCAGCATCGCAATTAGAAGAATGTGACTGCAAAAGGTAAACAGCAGGGAACTCCGGTCATAGGAACCCCTGTGAAAATGCATCCCAGACCCCTGGACACGTTGCATGATTTTAAACGTGAAAAGCAGCATCAGCAGACTTCCTTACTTGTCTTTGTCTCCCTGCCACTAATACACTATGACATTTTTTTAGATGTCAGAAAGTACAAAAGCTACAGAGGAAAGCAATGATTGGGTATGTGACTGTAGGCTGAGAAAATGGACTTAATTTATTTCACATAAAGAACACATACACGGACATACGTACATGTAAATGCTAACCCGAAATAACTAGCTCTCTCCAGGGAATTCTATGGCCAAAGGAATGACCCAGTAAGCTGGAAAGCTGTTCTTGCTGTGACAAGAGGGAGATCATGCAAGTTATCATTGTAAAAATAAGAGCGTAAGATCCACTGTGGTTAAGCCCTGATCCAGCTCTGAATCTTCTGAGGAAGAAGTGACACCCCAGAGCCCTCCTCTCTATGGCTATTGCCACCAGTGCACTTCAGAGGGAAGGACCAGCCTGGAATTCTCCTTATATATGGTTATCCTTAAATTCATTTTCTTCTCTAGCAACCTTAGTTCCTGCAAATAACTCTACAGCATAACACAACAAATCTTGTCTCTCCCTGTATCTATAAACTGAAGGAAGAAAGATAAACAAACCAATTATTTTTCTGATCAGGGTATGCCTTTCTTCCACAAACATACAACATATGGTGGAGAGGAGGGCAGAGGAATCCTTCCTGTGTTCTTCCATTTCAAGAAAGATGTTCATGATAAAACATAGCACAGCACTTCCCCTAGATACTGCAGGAATAAAAAACCACAAGGGATGTGGCTAGGAGGGATGTACATCCTATCATTAATACTTCTTGAGATCCCCAAGAGACCGACTGAGGACAACTCACTGCTTGCAGGACTTCTGGATGCTATTTGTAGCTTGGCAAGCTCTGGACTTTCACTTGCTGAAATCCCAGCAGCTCTGCAGGGGCTCTCTCCTGTAGCAGAGCCAACTGGGCATCACCAAGGGTCTCCAATGGCATGATCCTCCGGCCAGACCCAGGCCAAAACCATTCAAGCCCTTCCTCACCATAAACACATATGCTCTGTTCGTTTCCGAAGCCTAGGCAGATGCTGTGCTAGCCACGGGCTTCCCAGACAGCAGGAAACCCAACACGTTGTGCCCGACTTGCGCATCTGTACAGAAATTGTCGGAAGCAGCAGTCCCATCCTTCAGAGCCTCTTTCATTTGAACTCACGGGAGTCCCTAACAGTAACTCTGCATCTGTTGGATCTGCTCATCAAGGCCAGCCCAGCACCTGGTCCTCTCCTGCCAGTTGCCATCGTAGCAATTAAAGGGGAAAAGACTACGGGCTGAGTCATTTCATCAGTGCACAAGCACATACACTATTTGTCTCATTATGGAGACACAATGTGATTTTCAATTAGCTGTCCAACGGTATGATCGAACACGAGATCCTTTAATGAGGTATTTCATGGACATGCTTCAAAGGTGCTGTTTCAATCTCCAAATAATTAGCTGCACGCAGAGGCAACTCGGAGAGTTCCAGAGGGCCTGTGGTTACCTTTCTTTTTAAAGATACAGAAAAGTTATTAGAAAGAGTTTCCTGAAGTGCAAAGGCCTCCCGGTTGCTAGTGCCGGGTCCTGCACTTGGGTCACAA
>NW_010134593.1:0-5060 GCF_000699245.1 Pterocles gutturalis
ATAGCGCTTCAAATCTCAAGCTTTACAAGAGGATTTAAAACCATACAATGAGAGAGCAGGCAGGAGTTAAAAGAGAGATTAACCCCCGACAGAGATGCAAGAGGAATTAGGCTGGCACGATAAATTAGGCTGAATGCTGTGTTCTGTTAAAGGCAAGGGAGGGTTTAGGGCTCCTGGTGAGCTGGGCTGGGTCGGGGGCTTGCGGCGAGCTGCGGGGCCGATCTGTGCTGTTGCTCAGCAGGGCTCTGCAGCAGGTACCGCTTCGAAACTAGAGCTCTGGCCTAAAAAAAGGATCAGAAGAAAAAATACTCGATATCCTTGAATTTGGGAAGGGGAGAAACCAAGGGGTATCTTTGCCGTTTAGAGTTAGTGATGGGATGGGGAGGAGGTTTGGGGGAGCTGTCTCATAAACACTCCAGTGTTGGTGTTAGATATCAGGGTTTGCAAAAGCAGCTGGAAGCAACTTCTCCAAAGGTGGTATAAAGAAAATAAAAACACGTGGGAGAGACTCCAGATAATATTTCCCAAGGACTAGAGGAGATTCTCTCCAGTCTGACTTGCTGTGCTATGGGAGAGGACAGAGATGCTCTGAGGAGCCGTCTAAATGATCCTTCTTTTTTAGTTTCTTTCTTTTTATTCTTTTTTCTTTTTGTCAATTTGGAATGAGACCAATGCTGTTTGCTAGCAGCTTTAATCATAAATGAGACATCCCTTATAGAAAAATCATAAATACTGATAATGGGACAGCACTGGCACAGGAGAGCTTAAGGTGCAGAAAGGTCAGTGCTTGACTAAGAGTAATAATTGTGTGTGTGAAACATCACCAGGCGTGGAAGGAGTTGTAATAGGCTGTATCAGACACCTAATTACTCTTCGAGCTCTGAGGTGTGAAAGCTGTAACAGCAAATATGATTAAACATTCAGAGAGGTGTTTACGAGCATCGTAATTACATCGGGGCACAAAGACTTGCCATTGCCCTTGCCTGCCTCCCAGCCCCTGCTTGCCATCCTGAAGCTCTGGAGACCTCAGGATGGAGAACCCAGAGCGTGCACCCAAAATTCAACAGTCCCTTTGATTTCCAAAAATCTCTTTCTGGGGTTTTCCTAATGTATATCAACTGTAGTTAATCGTATTGTAGGGTAGGAGTTTACGAGCATCAGTGGCTGATGACTGTTGAGTGATGAAGTCTGGAGGAAGGACCTTCTTCATGGATTAACCACGGGGTGGAAGGACAACTGACTTGTCCTCCTGGTGCCCGCAGACCTGAACTGCCCAGGTAGCATCATGCAAGCTTGCGGAGCACAGACCCAGTGTGATTCTTGCCCCCCTTGTGATGCTTTTTGGGAGGACTCAGCATGAAGCCTCCTCTATCTGCAGGGCTGCTCGCGGGTGGCTTGGGTCAGAGCCAGGGATGCTCTGTGGTGTGATCCCAGCGCAGAAAAGAGCATCAGGGTGCCAGCGAGCTGATCAAATTGGCTGGGTGTGTGTTCTGCTCTCATTAGAAACAGCACACAAAAGAATTGCTGACCTCGTTTCAGTGCGTCGAAGGAGTTGTGTTCTTCTCCAACAGGGTATGCAAAGCATAAATCCTGGGAGAAGGTCATCCTGCCTGCCTGCCCTCAGGAGTTTGTGGAAAGACTGGTGACAGCTCAGCATTTTGCAGAAACTGGGAGTACGCAGGATTTTCCTTGCTATTGAAGGCTCATTTCAAGCCAGCTGCACAAAGGGAGAAAGTACATTAATGAGCCGGGACCAGGGGGACTTTTGCAGGAGGAGTAGCTGGTTTGCTGGAGCAGCGCATAAAAGTGCTCTGGCCTCTGCAAAGACATCTTAATTGCACCGTGGTGTTTGATCTCAGCGTCAGATTGATACATGTGTTAAATAGGGTTGTACAGAGGGAAGGTAGCGCTCTGTGCTGCTGGCGACCACCGCAGAAGAAAAGGTTAATTTACACGTTACCTGCTCTTTGAGCATCGTCCTGCATGCTCCTCCTTTCTCCTCCAGGGTCAAACTGGTACTTTTAGGCTTTTTCCCAGCAACTGGGAGATTCAAGCCCGTATGATCAGAGGGCTGGAGCAGCTCCTGTATGAGTACAGGGTGAGAGAGCTGCGGTTGCTCCAAATTCCAGTTATCCCGCTGAGATGGGAACGATGCCTGGCTTTGCAGGCTGTTTCAGAGGCGACTCTTCTCGGTGTTTTTGCAACACTCTGAGTTTTATTTTCACGGTGTGCAACTTCTGTCTATTCATTTGAAGGCAGAATTGCACTGTCTTGAGTTTTTCATTGCTGTCGTTAGCACTTCAGGGGATGCATTCCTCTGGTAATTAAATTATTGCATTTTAATATATATATCGCTAACAACACAATGCAATAGCTACTCTTGTTTTCAGCCAGCACAGCAGTGTATTAGAGCCTGTTGTGCATCAGGGCTTTGTGGGTGTTCTTGTGGTCAGGCTAAATTCAAACTGCAGTACTTTAAAGCATTTTTAATCTTCAGATTGCTTCATGAACTCTAATCCTCCGAGCATCCTAAAAGAAGTAGGTTAAATATTATTTCTGTGGTGGAGATGCAGAGCAACTCATTGACTCGTTCCACGACGTGGAGAATTAGTGTCGGATCCGGGATTAGAGCTGGAGTGACCCCTGATAATTATTCATAGGGTCTGGCTCTGCCTTTGTTTGCGTTGGATATTTTTTCCACTCTCGGAGGAGCTGTGTTTTGAGTACAACTGGTTTTACTCTCGCTGCTGAGATCAAGATGCAGTTGTGCAGTGGTTTGCTTGCTTAAGCTGCTGCTGCCAGTGATGGTTTTCTGTAGAGATGACTATGAAAATAAATTGTCTAAGTTCTAGGTCCCTTCTTGTGGCTTTAGGTTACTGCTTTAAAGAAAGCTGACTGTGGAAAAGCTCTGACCGTGATTTAGGTCTGGAGAACACCCAAGGTTATATTTATCTTCAAATATTCCTGCTTCCAAGCCGTGTTGGTGAAGGCTGAGGATCCTGGATGTATATACGTGCACTGAGTTGTCCCTTGTGTCTTCTGGATGGACAGAGGGTGGTGGGAGCCATCACTATCCTTGGATTCTGATAATTCCATGGCATGACCATCACTGTCCTGGGTTCAACCCCTTTGGTACTACCATGGCTTGACCACCCTCTTTTCCTGCAGTGGGGAGTTTCCAGGGATGTTCAGTCCTGACTTAACCAGGTAAATTGATGGGAAATCTTTTATTACAACAACTAATGACATTCCCAGGCTGCAGAACTGCATGTGGAAGCACAGTCTCATCTCCGATTGCTCTGATGGAACCAAAATGGGTGCAGCTCTTAGTACATTCAGAGAGCTGGAAGCTGGAACATTGCTGCACACCTTTCCCAGGCTGTTTGGAGGCATCTCCAGGGGTAGCGGAATTCTCTGCGTTGCTGCAGGTGAAGGACTGACTGCTTAAACAATCTGGGAAATCCGTTCCCTAGATGCAAAACCTGGTAATTAGCAGCTAGTCCTAATCGGCGCAGGTATCTGTTTGAAGTGCCCTTTCTCTTCCTAGTCTTTTTTTTTTTTTTTTTTCCTCTCCCCTTGGGCAGCACCTTTAGATGTTGCCTTAATAAAAAACCTGATATCTTCTAGACTTTCAGACTAGATAGAAGGAAAAAAATGGTTTACACTGAGGGTGGTGAAGCACTGGCACAGGTTGCCTGGAGAGGTGGTAGATGTCCCATCCCTGGAAACATTCAAGGTCAGGTTGGATGAGGCTCTGAGCAACCTGATCTAGTTGAAGATGTCCCTGCCCATGGCAGGGACTGGATGACCTTTAAAGGTCCCTTCCAACCCAAACCATTTGATGATACCATGATATTTTTCAGATATCATGAGAACTCCAGTGACTGCCTTGTTTGTTTTTCTGGGTTGAATGCCTCTCCCATCTCTTGCTGTGTGTGTGGCTGAGGGGGAGAGTCTTGATGGGTATTGCTCATAACGTGACAAATTTCTGCACAAAAAAGATGTTACTTACCTGCACCGCAGCTTATGAACAGGACTTACTGCTTGAAGAGTAATCGAAATAGCGACGTGAAGCACAGCATTCCGATTGTGCAGACAGTCGACAGTCTGTAGGATGTGTCAGATGCCACCAACACCTGCAGCCCTCAACTTTGGAGGTGCTGTTGCCTCTCGCATTGAAGAAATAATCCTGGACTTTGTTCTGGTTGGACTTGATGGTTTTGTAAGCATCTCTGATGGATGGAGGCTGTAGCTCGGATCATGGTATTGGTTTTTCAGGCTGTGGGTCATCTTGGAAAGCTGCTTTAATGAAGAAACAGTTCTGCAGACCCATGGGGGTGAAGGTTGGGGAGGTGCATCTTCAAGTGCTTCATACCTGGTTTTGAGCTGCAGCAGTGGCGTGTGGTGGAACAGCATCTTCCACATCATTGAAGCCCAATCCCCATTGCACACCCCACGTTGCTGGACGTGCGTGAGTACATTTGCCGTGGGGAGAAGAGCACTGACACGTGTTGTAGCAGTATAGCAAGCCATGGTGGCATCCCTGAGGTGCGCAGGAGCCACCCCAGGAGGAGATGTGACAGCGTTGCCATGCTGCAGCAGAGCTGGTATTCACCCATCACGTTTTGTTTTGTCCAGGCTTTATTTCCATAATAATTCTCCTCTGTGCTGATGCTGCCAAAATTGACTGTATTTCAAGCAGCCACGTTTCATGGGCCAAACGTTCTGGTATTTTTTTATTCCTCGCTGAATACAAACAAGTCTTGCCTGGTTTTAACCATTTCTGTTCACGGAGCAGCCTGTTTGCTACCAGCCACTCCCTTGGGTTCATCTTTCTTTTCCTCCTGACACCAGCAGTGGTTAACTTGAGGAAGGGAAAGTCTCTGCAGCCTTTATTCCTGAAGACTTTTATTCCTGAAGTTGGAAAAGAATTGTCTGAACATGCTTTTTTCCACCAAAAGAACAACAGAAGAGACATGTTACTGCAAACACAGGAGCTCGAGTGGCTTTGCTGTCCTGCGTGGAAGCCAGCAGCATTTTTAATTTTTTTTTTTTTTTAA
>NW_010134594.1:0-365 GCF_000699245.1 Pterocles gutturalis
CCATGCTGATTTATATCTCAGCCTCTTCTTGCTACCTGGTCGTGGGCCATGCAGCGTTAGGGGCCGGTGCGGATGGTTTACTGACAGCAGCCCTGGCTGCCATCAATCACAGCAACGCTTGGATTTATGAACTGAGAAGTCGGGCAGGAGCCCAGCGGTCCGGGGGGGCTCATGATGCTGAGTGGTGTGTGTTCAGGGGCAAAATCCACTTGTCCCTGGACACCAGAGGGCTGGGTTTTGGGGAAGAACTGGACAGTCCAAGGGCTGATAGACTCCGGCCACGTTTGGATGCTGGGAAAGAAAAACACTGCATCCTCCAAGCATGCAAGCATGCAGCCGTCCCAGCCCATGGCAGTGCTGATGGG
>NW_010134594.1:385-1073 GCF_000699245.1 Pterocles gutturalis
CTGCTGTCTGCCACCTCCTCAGCCTCGGGGAGATGCACTCTGCCTCTGCCTCCCCGCAGGGGCTCTCGAGGTCCCCCCTGGCTGGCACCCCACAGGGTTTTCCTGCCCTGCCCTGCTCATGGCCCAGCTCTGCTCCATGGGACGACCACAGAGCACCCCACTTCAGCAGGGCAAGTCCTGCAACATGTGGGGTGCAAGCACTCCGTGGCATGTGCAGCAGAGAGCTCAGAGTACCATCAGGAGTCCCTTCCCAGAGCTGTGCCCGTCTTGGGGTGCCCTGAGAGCGTTCCCTGGCTCCAGCATCCTCCCTGCACCACCCAAGAGCACCTGGAGAGGGGAGAGGGTACAGCGGTGACACATGCAGCCCATGACCCTGACACCCTTTGGTGACAGTCACCTAGACCATAGTGACTGTTACCAAAGTCCCCAGCTGGTGCCATCGAGCATCTGTCCCCCTGCCCAACCTCAGGGACATGTCCACCCCACGGCTGGGCATAGGGGCTGGAAAACACCCAGGTGCCAGGCTTTGAGCACTCGTGAGTGAAAATATTTGGGACCAGAGAAGCATGTGCAAACCCCCGCACAGCACAGAGACACTCACACAGCCCATGCGGCACACACACAGTCCACACGCAGCACACACACAGTCCACACGCAGCGCACACGCAGCACACACACAGCGCACACG
>NW_010134595.1:0-8895 GCF_000699245.1 Pterocles gutturalis
TTCCTCTTCTCTTACTGATGCCCTTTCACCCACCGGCCACCCTGTTTTCCTTCAGTTTTGTGTAAGGTAGAAGCCCGGTTTCTTTGCTCTGGCCTCATATGCATTTGATGGCTTTGTTTGTTGGGCCAGAATGGGTCTCCCCTTCCCCATCACAGCAACACCCCGCACTGTGCTACCGGTGCTAGGCTATGCCCTTACAGTACTTGGGCGCCTCAACAGAAATAGCCCCATGTGCGCGCTCCAATGAGATGACTGGCTAGGGTTTTTACATCAGTGATGTAAAATTTACTCAATGTGACCTGTCGAGACCCCTTTCCTCGAAGCTGGTGCTTAGGTAGTTGTTTTGTACCCCGTCCGTGTGCTGTTGGTTGTCAGTGTGCAGGACAGCTTCACTCTTCCTCACTGAATGCTGCCGCAATCTACAGATCCTGTCTCTAGTTCATCACAGTCAGCCTAATGGGAAGAGTAGCTGCTGTCTCTCACAGTTTGGTGTTGTTCTCAGCTTTGATAAGGAGGCTCTTCATTCCATCTTCCAGGTCGTTACTGGAAATAACAAATACCACTGCCAAGCTCTGTGATTTACGTGTTTGTTCTGACAGAAAGCCCGTGATAGCCATTCTCTGACTGATGTCCTGTTCAGCATAGCAGGAGCTCTGTGGTAGTTTCAAGTTCATGTGTTGTGATAATGTGTTGTGTGATGTAATTTCTCCCACACATGTCAAGTTCTCCTCCCAACTGAAGGCAGTTGAGTTTATTTCCTATGATTTATAACTGGTAGTTCTGTGTTAACTGGTACTTCTCTCTTTATCTTCTCCCCTGAAGGGAGAAGCCATTTGCAAGCACTCTGTCCCATTAGCTTTTAAGAAGACTGGAAAGATTTAAGTTACCGTGAATACAGCCAGTGGTTCCCACAGGGGAGTTGGTGTCAAACAGCAGGCAGATCACTGCAGCATTGCAGCATGTGTTTTACAACATCTTTGCCACAAAAATCCCCAGTTGTCCCTTCAGGATTCTTTTCAACATTATGAAAGCTAAGGACCCAGCCTTTCTTTTCTGTTTGCAAATGGACAAGATTTTTTTCTCATTTGTTTAAAATGGTCCTTTCCCTTAAGCTGTAGCTTTTGGAATTCTCTGTTGAAGTGATAATCTTGGATGGCATTTTAAAAAACCCCCTACTTTTCATGATTGCTAGAAAAAAACTTGAAATGTGTTTCCCTTTAAGGGTAATAAACAAGGAAACATTTTCTTTAAAATGGTAGTTATAAAACACTGATCTTGTGATTTTTCTAGAGCATGACTAAGGTTAATCTTTTTAATGTGTTACACTGTAAGCAAGGGAAAGAAAAATCAGTACATCAACATTTTTGACATTGTTCCTCAAAAAATGTTTCCAGTTCATAATTTTTTGATCAAAATTTGAGAAATTGTTTTACAGGTGAATGCCTGCTGACTTCATAAAATTTGTAAACAGAATATTTATTGCTGTCTTCATTGCACTGGTAGGACCATTTCCCGAAAGGGTTTTAGGGTTTGGAGGGGGGAGAACTATTAAAACAGCTTTTTCTGGTGTGCAGTGTTTGTTCTTGGCTTTTCATCATAAGCAGGCTTTCTACCTGCCTGTTTTTCTTTGAAACACTTTGATTGAGAAAAGTGCTGTAGTTAAAAGGTGTGTTTTCTTTAAATAACAAAATGTTAGATGCTTTTTTTTGTCATAAATATTCTAGTTCCTTTACACTGAGCCTGGCCTGTGCTGCAATACACAGGAGTGTACAATAGGCAGGATAACAGCTGTAATTTTGTGTTACTCCCATTCACATGATATTTGTTTGTATGGCATCAAAGGATCACATTCTCAGTCTGACATTCTGGTTCTTTCAGTTCTTCTATTTGGTGCTTTTTAGGGAAAAAACAGTTAACAGTTGCAGCACATATGCTTAGTGTTATGGCAATGAACGCACATGTAGTCTGTATTCTAACTTCGCATGAAGTATCAGGTCATGTGCACTTCAAGATAAGGATTGTGGCCTGAGCCCAAAAAGGTCTCATACTCTTGAACACAAAGTATAGTCAATAGTTGCTATTATAAGGCAAAGCTTAGGATGTGAGAGACAGCTTTGGTACAACCACTAAATGTCTAATCACATTCCACTCCAAATACCAGCTATGTTTTCTTCAACTTTCAGTGAGTATGTAGAAGTGTACTTATTAAAAATTCCCACCAAGACAAAATGCTGCTCTTGATACATTTCTCCTTTGAGAGCAGGAAAGGGAGAACAAATTGCAGTTCTGGATTAGTAGAGCTTTCAGTCTGGTGTAAGACTGTACTCCGTTCTGCATAGGTTAGAATACAGTGTTCACTTGTCACTTGAGGGGAGATGGATTTAAGTGGGGAGCACACAAGTTGCCTGTACCCCTACCAAGGGAGCCTGGTGCGGGGAAAAAGGAAAATATTTCCAGCGTGCCCCCCATGTTTCTGTGGTTTTTATTGTCTCCAGCAGGCCAGCCATGGTCTTTGTATGACTTAGTGAGGAGATTGTTGTTGATCTCCTGGGAATTAAACTTTCTTGCCAGACAGGAGGGGACCAACATCGCAGAGTGATCCCAGATAGATTTGAGCTCCAGTGTAGACTGAGAAGAAGATAGGAAAGGATGTTTTTGTCCTTGTCTTTACTCTGAATATTTTGATACTTGTAAATAGTTATTTTTCAATTTTTTTCAAATATAATGCATTATTTATAGCAAAAGTATGTTAAGCTGTCTGTTTTAGTTGACCAAATCATGTTACATTGCCTACATAATCTTAATCAGAACATATTTGATTATTCATTTATGTAATACCATATACTTGCAAATTTCTGTAAACAAATATCTGCCTTATAAAAATGAACTGAATTTTTTCTTTTAAGACTTAGGTGCTGCTTTGGGGCTATCAACAATATAACATGAATGACACCAGGCACCAGTCTCTGTTCTTTGTCAGTCTGCCGGAGCTACAAAAACTCTGTGCCACTACCGTGACACTGAGTTCTCAGATACCAGAAACTGAGACAAGGACTATGCAGATAAAGATTTGCAGGTAAAGAATTCTGAGGTTTATTATTTTTTGAAGCCATCGATGGTTGTTATTCAAAGATTTTATTAGCAGTACTAGAATTAACTGTAATAAAATCAGTAAAATTCTTATCAACAGCAAACAGTATAAAATTGTTTAAAATAGGGGCTTTTTTTTGGTGGGGGACTTGCTAGCTATTGGGGAAAAACCCAAATTTCTATTACATTTTAAATGTCGTTAGCTAACTAGGCCACCTACTTTGAATTCATAAATGGTTAAAATTAGTCTGTGTTCACTTGCAAAGTTGGAATGTTTTAGGTACATCTTTTGAGTTATTGCATTACATTATATAGGTTGAGACTGAGTGAAAAGAATACTCGGAAAACATATGCATGGTCCTCAGGGTTCACCAAGAATTATGTCATTCCGTTTAATAGGAAAGGGAAGAAATGAGAAATTCTGCCAAAAGGAACAGTTTTGGAGAGTTCTGTTCATGTGACAAAGGCCTGTAGTCTTTGTCTTAGACCACTGTGGTTGGGTTAAGAGCAAGTAACTTGGACTAGTCCAATATAATACTGAACCACTGGAAATGGATTAAAAATGGCATGTATTATGTGTGCAGAAGGTGAGGAAAATAAATTCAAGCTGAGGAAATAAAGTACAGAAAATTATTTTTGAATTTTTTTCCAACTTTTTTTTTTTTATAGACAGTTATTATTCCTGCATCAAGACATCCTCTCTGCACCTGTTATTGGAACACTAAATCAAATTTCAGTTGTAATGGCGGTCAGTATCACTGTGTAAATAAGTATATGTGGTTACATACTGTTGTGGACGAACAGAATGCACCTCACTCAAAAGAGAAAAGCAGCAATATGTTTTATTGAGGTAAAATAGTAATATGTCAGAGTTCCATAAGTTTGGTGGAATTTAACAAAGTTTTAACAGTGGTTTCACAAGATTAATAAATTCGATGGCAAGGTTCACTGTATTAATTACTGCATGGGAGAAGCATACAAAGGAAAATTGAGTTAGAATAACTCATACAGAGACCAGAGGCATGAAGAGTGAAGAGGACCCTGCTGTTGAGTCACGAGGTTCAGAATGGACCCCATTGCTTTCTAAACTCCTTTTGGGAGCCTAGGTGCAGCTGGATCCAATCTTAGTCTCAGACTTGGTCAACAATTCATGTCTAATGGAATTATCCATACAATGTTTATAATATCATAGAATCGTGGAAACATAGAATCACAGAATGGTTTGGGTTGGAAGGGACCTTAAAGATCATCAAGTTCCAACCCCCTGCCATGGGCAGGGACACCTTCCACTAGACCAGGTTGCTCAAAGCCTCATCCAGCCTGGCCTTGAACACCTCCAGGGATGGGGCATCCACAGCTTCTCTGGGCAACCTATTCCAGTGTGTCTGAGTAGCTAAATGGATTAGTAATGTTTCATAGTATTAATTCGGCATTCTATCAGTCACTTAACGAGGATCTGTTGTGGGTAAGGGATCTTTCTGCCTTGGGTAAGGAAGGATCTTTTAATCTCAGGTAAGCAATCTCTAATCTTGAGAGGTGTCCCTGCTCAAGGAGAGAGTCACCTAGTGTGCAGTCCAGCTGCATACCAGGGAGAGCTCAAATTGGGCCCATCTTGATTTTAATATTTATGGGGTGAAGTAGTTGGCTGCTACTCAATAGTATAGACAAGATAGATGTCTTCAGTTTATCTGTGATATCTTATTCTGTATTTTGGTTGTCTTGTACTTTTGGGTTTGGAAACCACCGTTTGAAATATTTTTCAAGATTCTTTCACTCCCTTGTACATCAGCCAGGGGCTTTCCAGCTTGGAAGTTCACTCCAAGGACATAAGGCCTGTTGCTTTTTGGTCAGCCTGAACCAAAGTACAGCTAGGAGTCAGGTGTATCCATCACACATACGTGCATATCTCTAAGAAGTGTTTTGTTTAAGGATCAAGAAGAAGTAAAATAACATCATTTAAAGCAAACTTTTATTTTTGTGCATTAGTGATGTAGATGACAGTTTATGTCTTCTACTCTTTTGATGAAATGGCCTTTTCAGATGGTGAACCTTTTGTAGAACAGAATGGACTCAGTTGGTAAGATGCCACCCAAATCACAATGAGAGCAGCAGGGGCAGAGTTCTGTGATTTTGTTTTGAGCAGTCTCTTGCTTGCTTGTGAATATATTTTTACCTGGAAATGAGATTACACTATGACAACTGCCTGAACTAATTTAAGGTATCATTCTCCTTTAAAATCATAGAATCATAGAATCATTAAGGTTGGAAAAGATCTCATGGATCATCAAGTCCAACTGTCATCCCAACAGCACCTAACCCACTAAATCATGTCCCTAAGCACCACATCTACATGTTTCTTGAACACCTCTAGGGATGGTGACTCCACCACTTCTCTGGGCAGTCTGTTCCAATGTTTGATCACTCTTTCAGTCAAGAAATTTTTTCTAATATCTAGCCTAAACCTCCCGTGGTGCAACTTGAGGCCGTTTCCTCTTGTCCTATCACTTGTTACTTTAGAGAAGAGGCCAGCACCCACCTCACTACACCCTCCTTTCAGGTAGTTCTAGAGAGTGATAAGGTCTCCCCTCAGCCTCCTTTTCTCTAGGCTAAACAACCCCAGTTCCCTCAGCCGTTCCTTGTAAGACTTGTGCTCTAGACCCTTCACTGGCTCCATTGCCTTTCTCTGGACCCTGCTCCAGCACCAAATACAGGACATGGTGTCTGCTTTAATTCCTTAGTGTGCTTTTCGTAAGCAAAGCACTGATGGACCAGAATTTGATCTATGATTTGCTTAAACACTCCTTAATTTCAGACACTTGATTTTTTTTTTTTAAATTTTTAGATACCATTTTACAAATCAGGAATATGTCAAGCCTACATAGAGAAACAAGGAGCTACTGTAAGTGCTGAAAGATGTCAGAATTCTTAAGATTGTTACACTTGTCTGCAGTTGATGTTGATGGAGATGAGTATTTTCCATGGGGCATGCAATTTGCACTACAGAAGCCAAGTTTCAGGGTAAAAACGTCTGTCCTGTAGACAAAATATCTCTTATGAATGTGGGTATAGTAAGTATACTTTGTTAGAGTCAAAAGTTTTAAGAAGTTCCTAAGCAAATTCAGTAGATTTCTCTGCTGTGGTGGGATCCTGGTCCTGCTCAGGGGCATTGGGGTTTGGCCTTGAGGCAACTATAGACCTGCCCTTTGGGCTAAAGACCTGCAGCTCCCTGCTGGTGTCATCCCTTCTGCATGTGCCCTATAGGTTCCACAGGTAGGGATGTGTCTAAGAGAAACAAAACAAAACCAGAGAAGGAATGGAACCCATGAGCCTAACAGCTGATATATTTTTAGAACATTATGGATGTGCTTTACTATCTTCTAGTATGCAGTTTGTGGGTTTTATGAATGTATGTGTGGGTGCACTAAAACTGCTGCATCAAAAGACTGATAGTAATCAAAGCCAGTAGCTCTTGTGATTATTTGCACAGCCAGTTGGGTGTATTTTTCTTTGATCCAAGAAGTGTAAATGCATTTCTGGATTAGTAAGATACATCCTGTTCAAATATGTGTACCTTACAAAACTGCTTTACATTGATATGTGTAACTGACCTATCATTGATAGATTTTCCAAGACCAGCAGTATAATAGTACTTGGTGGTATTAAATAACCAGGAGCTTCAAGCAGATCCTTGCAGGATCTCATTAGAAACATCCTCTTGGAGGTATATTAACTTCATTTAACTCATTGGAATTAGTTTATTTTTCTTGACTAAAGCTAGCTGTCACAGCAAGCTATGCAGGACAGGCAAGCAGGCAGGCAATTAGTAGTGATGGGTGAACAAAGCTACATTTGTCTCTTGTGATTGAAAGAAAATGTCTCTGGTCTTGAGTTTGACAGCAGACTTAATGTGTATTAATACTTTAATATGTAAATTTTTGATGTTGTGCCTATTTTCTGGAAAGAGATGCATATCTAGTAGAGTACTCCGTATGGTTCAATCAATCTTTTCCCCAAGTCTGTTATCAGCCTTGTGAAAACATTAGATGAATTGTAGTGCACCTTATTTTCATGATGTGTGAAATCTAAATGTCTACATCAAATAATGTGCTAAGTTGTTGTAGATGAAAAGTAAAGATGTGTAACACATACTAGGATTTGTCTTCAAGATGCAGTAGGAGTATCTTTGCTTAAATTTTGACTGAAATCTTTAAAAAAACCCTGTTAAATGATTAATAATGTATTTTTCTTTTCTCACTGATGTTTTTAGCTGGAAGCACTGCAAACAGTTAGTCCAGCCATTCTTCAGACCTGTCTCTCCTACACACTTACTGCCAGACTTGCACCCAGATGGAACAAGGCTGGTCACCTCTTGGTGCAAGGTATTTGACTCACCTGGGTCAGAGTGCAAGCGTATCATTTTCAGTTCTTTATTGCTGCATTTATTTTCCATAATTTAATTTCCATCATTATTTAATTGCAATCATTATTTCATTCATTATATTAAATTATTTAATTGATTTATTTTATTCTATGATTTTTTTTCTTTGATTGCATTTTTATTGTTTCTTTGTCCAAGTTCAGTGATTCAAGGTAACAATCTCAATGGACATATAATTCACTTTTCCATCTTCTTTGTCATCTTTGTAATAGATCAAATAATTATTTCAACTGAACACAACATACCAGCCTAATGATTTCCAAACCAAATATTGCTGGACAGTAAATGTCTTCTAAAAATTTGGCCTGTTTTTCAGATTTATGTCTTCATCAGTGGCACTTCTGCACATGATTTGCATGCTTTTCTAATACAAAAGTGTTTTTCTATCAGACCATGTCCTTCTACCAAGTTCTGTGTTTTTAGATGGTAGTTCCTTTGCCTGACATCTCTCTACTAACTGCTGTTGTGATGGGTTTGCCCTTGGCTGGGGGCCAAACCACACACCCACACACCCAATCCCCCCTCCCCCAAGGATTGGGGAGAGAATTAAAGGGGTAAAGGGAAAAAAGGACTTGTGGGTTGAGATAAGAACAATTTAATAACTAAACTACAATAATATTGAAAATAATACTATATACAAATATACAAATGAGTGATACACAGTGATACTGCCCCCCCACCCAATGACCAAGGCTCAGCCTGTTCCCGGCTAACGATCCCGGAGCAGGGAGAGTCCTGAAACCGCACTCACGGAATGGAGATAACAGCCCGAGTGTCCCAGACCAAGAGCTGATTGGGGTGGTGGGGGGGAAGGCCTTGGGAGAGCGACCACCTGGAGCGAGATGATCCGAAGGAAAAGAGATCTGGAACCAAAAAGGGCCGATCTTACGGAGGGTCCTCACCTATATACTGGGCATGACGTGTATGTTATGGAATAGATTATTGGCCACCCAGGGTCTCAGTCTCAATCCTGAATGTAAAATCAAATCCTGGGCTAGTAACTGGGGCTGTGCTCCCTCCCAGCTTCTCCTGTTTGCAGACAGCCAGAAAAGCTGAAAGACCTTGGCAGCCACATAAACATCACTTTTTATCAGCTTTCTTCTGAGCACAAGTCCAAAACACAGCCTCTTGCTAGCTATTATGGAGAAAGTTAACTCTGTCTCAGCTTAAACCAGGACACCTGTGTAGGATAAATTACCAAAGTAGGGAAAAACAGATGCGTTTCAGATACTGTGGTGTGCTCTTATTAAGTAGAGCAATTGTATAGATCATTCCAAATATATATTGAGAAAATTGTCTATGTCATTGTCTTATTCCCAGCCACAATATTAACAGCATCTTGTTTTCAGAATCTTCAAAATCATAGA
>NW_010134596.1:0-332 GCF_000699245.1 Pterocles gutturalis
GCAAACCCCTGGGCGAGCGTGACTGCAGCAGCACAGGCTGCGAAAAACCCCTTGGAGCAGAAAAACGTTTTATCAAAGCCACTGCTCCCGTCCCTGCATCCCCCAGTTGCTCCCATCCCCGCATCCCCCAGCTGCTCCTGTCCCCACATGCCCCAGCTGCTCCTATCCCTGCATCTCCCAGTTGCTCCCTTCCCCGCATCCCCCAGCTGCTCCTGTCCCTGCATCCCCCAGCTGCTCCTGTCCCTGCATCCCCCAGCTGGGTGCAGACCCCGGGGGTCCCCGTGATGGGCAGGGCGCATCGGAGGACGGCTGCCCTGCGCGCTTCTCCTTTC
>NW_010134596.1:418-1779 GCF_000699245.1 Pterocles gutturalis
ACTGGGATGCTGCACCCACCCTGGGCAGCCAGCCCTTCCCATCCCATGTTCGGATTTCCTTTGAGGCTCCCAGCACGCCACAAGGTGCCCGCTCTCGGCGCAGCTGTCCCATGCTGCTGGCACCCCACATCCCACCCCCGCGAGACACCAGCCAGCCATGGTGAGTGAAGTCTCTGTGTTCCCAGTGCTCTTGTTCTCTTTTTCCTCCTGTTTTCAGACCTGGGAATAAGCACACGTGGCCAGGGCCGTGGGAAGGGAGAAGGAAAAAAAAAAAGCAAAAACAAAACAAAACAAAACACCAGGACCACATCCCAGAGGAGCATCCCAAATCCCGGCTGCCTTGTGCACAAGCATCCCCCCACCCACAGGGTGCTGCGGGGCGCAGAGAAAGCCCCCCGGGTCCCGCAGCCCCTGCCCTGCTAGCCCACATGCTGCCTCCGCGAGGTTCCGCAGGCGCAGGAACAGCCCAGGGAGGCTTCGGAGCCACTCAGCATCCCATGGGAAGACGGGACCACCCCGAGATGGCTCCGAGGGGCTTCCCAAGGATCTGGGGCTGGGGGTGGTGCTGAGTCCAGCAGGGCGATGCAAACCCCATCGCTCCCAGCTTCCCTGCTCACAGATGGCCTTTCCTTACAGGTTTACCGCGGGCTGTTCTCGGCCACGGGTCGCATTTGCAGTCTGCAGGACCCCCGTGAGCAGCTCTGCCAGGGCTCCTGCGTCCAAGGCCGTGGCGGCCCCCCCGTGCTCCCCAGCACCGCACCCCAGTTCGGTGTCCCCCGGTTCCAGGTTGTCCTTCTCTCACCGGTAGGAACTTGTTCTGTATTTCCAATTTGCTCTGGTTAAAGAGTGTATTGTGTTGGAAAGAAAAATAGTTTTTATTTTTCTCTGGTTATTCGACTCCGACCCAGTCTGTACCCCTCTGAAGCGCAGGGGTGATTTCTGTACCCCATTTTCTGTGCTGCCCAACCCAGCCCGGGGCTCTGGGGAGTTTCTAGGACCCTGCTCTTGTTCTCAGCGGGGACACCAATCCCCACCTTGACCCAGGATATTCCCCCCCAGCCCGGCGTGGTGCAGACAGACCAGCTCCCTTCCATCCCCAGGAATAACTGGACACCCTGGCAGCGCTTGGCCCCCCGGGGAAGGACAGCGGGAGCCGAGGGCAGTGCTGGGGGGCTGGCCCCCATGGTCACCACCAGTGCGTCCTCCCAGCTCTGCCCGCGGCCGGCAGAGCCCCCCCAGAGCCATGCAGGCAGGAGACTCACCAGAAAAACCTGTTTATTAAAAAAACACAAAACGCAACAGAACAATCTCTGCCCCCCCCCACAAAGCACTGCCCGGGCAGGAGGTCCAAGGGGTGTGCC
>NW_010134597.1:0-1141 GCF_000699245.1 Pterocles gutturalis
GGCACCTGGCATCCAGCCCAGGTTAACCCGCCACAGTGGCCCACCAAAAAGATCACTTGCCCACTAGTAAAAACGTATCCTACGTGGTAACAGCAGCTTACAACTTCTGTATGAAGCAATGTATTTCTGAATCATTCACGTGAGTTAAATATGAGCTTTGACACTGCTATCAGTTAAGAAAAAATTACATTTATTGTAGTAAAAGACACTGGTGTATATATATTCACTAAATGCATATGAATGGTAAAGAATTCCTTTACTTCATATAGTATAGGAACTTACTTGACAAGCACTACAGGTCAAGTAGCTTTTGCAATTGCAATTCTTTAGAGTACATTAGAGATTTTCATGGAAGAACAGATTTACACTAGCTCAGGTAGCTTTCTCAGTTATGTTATTTTTTAAAAAATCACATTTAATTTGGTAAAATATTGAAATACATCCAGGCTCACTCTCAAATTCAGCTTTATACAACCTTTTCTAAACATAGCTAAAATAAAATCAGATTAAAATATTTACTGTAGGTGTAATACTAGCAAGACAAACACAGTGTCAGTGACATGCACAATATCTAGCGTTATTTCAACATTATGCTCAATACAATATGTGCACTACATTTTACAACTGCCTACATACCACTTAACTTAGAAAATAATTTCTATGTTAATGGATAACTCTGTGACATTGCTGGCATATTCCTAAATGTTTAAAACAAATGTTTTCTTAATGTTTATTGGTATCTAATTTTATTGTCATTAAAAAGAAAACCCGACCTACTATGCTAAAAAAAGTTGAAAGATAAAAAAGTTGAGTGCATACATATCAATGATACAAACGTCACTACACAGGGTGCAAAAATTATTTAAATAACTTTACGCCACTTTGATAAAATTCATTGGTATTTTTTCTAAGAGAAACACCTACAAGAAAATTATCTATTTTGGTTTTTTAAACTGTGCACATATCATATTGCAAAATGAAAGGAAAAGTAGGAACATGCTCACAAAAGCTGCAAGCAGAGAGGAATAGCATGCATAATGGTCACAACAGCTCACAGGTTATTAGTAAATTATCTGAAAAATAGGTAAGCCTTTCATGGCAAACATTGCTTTCATTTTAATGACAGTAACTCCCCTTGCCT
>NW_010134597.1:1172-11928 GCF_000699245.1 Pterocles gutturalis
AATTACATCTGTGCAAATGAAAGCAAATGTAGGCCAGGAAGTAAGTCTACTCATAAAAGAAAAGACAGAAAAAAGGCTCTAACCACTTTGTCCTCCTGGAGTTCATATCCACGAAAGCAAGAAAGAAAGGACAAAGAAGGAAAGAGTCACTTTCATTTTGAAAGTAAGCAGTAGTATTTGTTAGTAAAATAAACAAACAAATATCAAAGGAATTAACATATATCTTATTTCCCCTAGTAGTGAAGATCTAGTGAAAATTATGTCATTTTAATAATTTTCTTAATCCTTTCACGGGTGACATTGAGATGATTTTATATATCTAAGAAAATATCTGTACAAAAATAATTTGCACAAAGAAAATTCTCTTCATAAAAATAATTTGGGATTCACGTCCTAATTACTTTAACAAAACAAATGGGTCATCTCATAAAAAGGATGTAGCATTAGATGTTATGGATTCTCCATTCCTGGAGATTTCTACAACTCAGTTGGACAAGATCCTGAAAATCTGGTCTAATTTAGAAGTTAATCCTGCTTGGAGCCAGAGATTGGTCTAGATAACCTCCACAGCTCCCATCTGACCCAACTTATTCTGTGATCCCGTGTATGATGAGAAAAGATTGAAGTATTTTCAAAGATGCTACGGGTTTTGGTGGCATTCTCAGTCATACAAATAGGAAATACTGATGAAATCACACGACTTCTAACCATTATCACTCCGTATGCAGAGAGACCTTTATCTGCACAGCATCAGGTGCTCTCCTACTCTCCTAGCAGGGCTTCCTACCCCACTGCAACAGCTGCAGGAGTTGCTCATAGATACTTAGAATGGAAATATCTAATGCCTCCATTTCTCACCCTCACCTCTGAAAAATTTATTCTGCTATGCAAGAGGAGCATAATCCATAAGCAGGTATTTTTAGCACTGAGGCTAAGAAATTTTAAAAATTGTAAATGCCTGATTAGGTTGCTTGCTCAGCAAATGTCTCACAACTGCAGGAAGGAGTAAGTAACAGCACAGAAGAGCAGTTAAGTCAGAATAGTCCAGCTCCCTGCTTTAAGGATACAAGGAATAATTAAAAATGAAATTTTAAAACAAAAGGACATGAGAATATTAAATAAACTCAAACAAGACACAGCAAGTAAAATAGCACATGACAAAGATAAAGATTTAAAAAACATTAAAGAGAAGAAAAAAGTAAAGGCAGCAGGTTTCACAAAAAAGTGGGAAGCAGACACATTGATATTTCAAACTAGAAAATAGAAGCATCTTTAAATCAATCAATAATGAATGAAAAATGCAAATATTAAGTAGAAGAAATCAAAACTTATACAAAGTTTTAAAAGGCGCAAGATCCTTAAGAAAACTAATTTTGAGATGAAAAGTATCTTTTTTTTTTCTTGGTTTTTTTTAAACATACAGCTTAGCTTACTGTTCTACCTGCCTAGACTGACTAATCTTCAGAGCAGAACTGCCTGTCTCTAGCACAGTCCTTAATGTCTTAATGACTTTCAATGTCTTCAATTTTGCCTTGTTTTTCATATTCTGCACTGCACCACTATCCCCAAAATTTTAAAGCAGACTATAAATACAGCCCATAATATTTCAAGAAAATCCTTAGAAGTGGGGCTATTTTGGAAGTGTTCATTTCTTACAGTTTTCACTACACAAGACCCATAGTTTGGCCACCTGATGAGCAGCAGTGTCATGCACAGTATTCTCCTCAAAGATACACCCTGAAACATGGAACAAAAGGCAGCAAATACAAGCTGGAACATGGAAAATTCAGGCTAGATATAAGGACATTTTTCTTCTATTTTTTTAATCATGACACTGGTCAAGCACTGGAAGACGTTGCTCAGTGCGGTTGCTGAATCTCCATCATTGAAGATTCAAAACTCAACTGGGCAAGGCCCTCTGAAAACTCATGTAACTCAACATTCTTTGAGGAAGAGGTTGGATGAGATGACCTCCAGAGGTCCTTTCCAGCTCAATTATTCTATGACACTTTTTCCTCACTCATGAGGAAAATCTAGCTGTATTACTATTTAAAAATAATTTTCTCCTACATTCACTACACCTACACATATTTAAACATTGTTTTGTCATTCATATGGATTTTTTCCCAATTTTATCTCTAGTCCAAAAATAATGACTAATGTAATTAATCCATCGTCCTGACAAATTTTATGCTGTTCTAACATAATATTCCAGTCTAGCCAAATCATGTGATAATTATATACAGAAAATTTTACCTATTGATTATTCAAATAGTCTTCTGCAAACATATAGATGGTCTGCATCTCTTCATACTATTAATTATGTTCTAATATATTTTTTTCCCCTCAGTTTTTGGTAACATACAAGGATTTTAAAACACTTATGAAGAGTAAACCATAACGCACAAGAAGAAATGTAAATTCATACAAGAACAGTAAATTGAGATAACAACATAATGGAGTATACATACAAACCAGTAACAGAGACAACACAGAAATAAAAAAATTTAAAATACAGAAAAAAACTCTCACTACAACACTCATATATTTTAGAAAGGACAGTTTAAGAGTTTTGAGACAGCTTTTCTAATACCTACTCTTGTGCCACAAGGTTCTAATGTTAGAAACCATTGACTCATTAAATATTGATCTGGTAATACATTTCTGTTCCATCACTGTCTCATTTGGCCAAATCTTAATTTGTGTTCCAATCAAGAATTTCCAAAAATCAAACTTAACTTTTATCACAGAAAAACTAAAAAGCATACTAAATGCATCCTAAGATTGTAAGCAAGGAGAACATAACAACTCACATTCCCTAAAACCTCAGGCTACGTTAGTGAAAACCAAGGCTGATTGGTAATCCTCATGCATCAAAGATAAAAGTAAAGAAGTCTCATTCTCTGTTAGCTCAAACGATACCCCAAAGTACAAGCACCACTTAGGCAACAACTAGAATAATACACATATATGTATTTATAAGCTATAGTTTAAGAGAAGTTGAACGATTTTTCTCAGAAATTAATGGCATCATGAAGAGACTCAAACACTTCACCACATAAGTGTAAGCTTTCCAACACAAAGCAGTAATTCCAACAATTGGTGGCTTTGAAAGGACAGTTAAGTCTCCAAATCCTGCCATTGACACTGTGATGGTAACAGGAATCAAGACTTGGTTCACACAATCTGCCCATGTTGAACAACTTCCAGGATGAAGAGTGTCTTTTCAGAAACAGGCTATGGAATCTAAAGATACGCGAAGGTCAAGACAAGCCATCACGCTTTACTAAACACCTACGACTACCTCCAGCTTCTCAGCTGCCTCCCCACATCCCTGTCAAACATTCTTGAGCTCACAGCAGTACAAGGCCAGTAGTGACACGACTGCCCATATGAGAGGCAGCCTAGCCAGTCATCTCAATAGCAAAGACGTTCAAGAAATTATTCAATTCCATTCTCAAAGAACTGGTGCTAAAAAAGAAACAGATAGGTCAGGCTTTTAGTATGAAATGCAGCAATTTGAAGAAGTGTTTTCTGGGACAGTGCACTCATTCTGTACTGTCCAGGCACAAAGAAGGGTCAGCAGCCTGGCCAGGGCCAGGACCGTGGTACCAGGGGTGACATGAGGCAGGCCGTGCCCCCCGCCTACAGGGTTGTGTCCCACAGCACACGTGCAAGGGCAGCAGGGCAGGGCCCAGAACTGCAACTAGGGTCACCAAAGAATCCAGGTCCCCAGGAGGCACATGGGGATGAGGCAGAGCCAAAGCAACCAGGAATCATAGAATCACTAAGGTTGGAAAAGACCTCAAGGATCATCCAGTCCAACCCAACACCACCCAACCCACTAACCCATGTCCCTAAGCACCACATCTACTACAGACCCAGGTGAGACAGCAACCAGCTCTGTGTACCTGAGCTGGAAAGCAGCTCCCAGACGAGGGGCTGGAGCCCCCAAGAGGGCCCATCCCAACCTCTTCTCCTGCAGCTCTTTCCCCAGGGCTGATCCCAGGTCACAGCTGCACCATATCAGAGCTGCCCAGGAGCACAGGGAGCCAAAGCCCATGGGGGGAAGCAGGGGGGGAATGGTACTAAGGACCACGATGTATACTAGCTGAACTGTAGTCTTGGTAAGTCTGGGTATAACTTTCAAAAGAATAAAGAGGCTGATCACCTCCAATAAAATGGAGCTGATCGTTGTTAAGAGCTGTCTTAACAGTCATGGATGTTCACTAAGGCATTAACGTTGTTTTCAGGTGATCAGGACCAGATTTCAGATGGGAAGTCTTCCATACATTTGATCATACACACTCTGCACCTGGAAATCCTTTCCTCAAGTCTGTAATGTTACATGTCTTTTCCAGAGAAATGCAGAAACAAATCGTGTCTCCTAAGGACCAACCTATTTCTATGCAGTAGGAAACTACTGAGTTTATCCCAAATCCCACTGACTTAGAAACCCTGATTGTGACAGACTAATTCCTTGGTGCTTGCCAATTATCAACAGACTGAAATGGATTACGCATCAGCAGAAGCATGCTAAAACTTTGTTTTGTGACTCCATATGGATGGTCACACTGCAAATCCTGTGGTTAGAATCATTCAACAAAGAGAACTTGATGGTTTGCTGAAAATGAAACTCAGCCCCAGAGAAATCATCAGAACGCAAAGCTTTCACAGAACCAGAGGGAGCTGGGAGACGCTCCCTACATTATGTGTTCCACATACAGCCACTGGGTCCTGTAAAACAGCTGAAAATCTCTCACTTTTGATGTTCAAAGACAAAGAGAGAAGGATGTTTGAGTGGCTGCAAGCGATAGCAGCTTGCCTATCTGAAAGAAGGTATTCAGCATGCATCAAATTCAGTTTACAGACAAATATGGTTTTCTTCCTCTACAAGTGAAATGTTGGATTACTGAACTGGCATTCTGAGCTGTTGGAATTTATATTCACTGTCTGCATCTGTCTGGAAGCTGTATTTGTCCAGTATTTTCACATGCAAATTTCTCAGCTGCATCAACCTCACTCTGCTGTCTACTGCCTAATGTGCATTTCCCTCCATAGATCAGGATATAATTAAAAAAGGAGTATCAGTGGTACCTATGTTACTAAGAACAACTACTGCTCGCTATCATGTAATTTATTGTTTCAGTTTTAATCAATCTGAAATTGTTCATAAACACAAAAAGTGACAGATCAAGGTCCCCTACTCCCACAAAAGTCAAGCCCCCATCCTGGCTGATCACTTCATTCGCTAAGATAATAAACAGTACAGGAGCAGCACTGCAACCATTATCAGTTTTATTTGTCTGATCCAGAAGGAACTCCCACATAACGGTAATTTTTGTACAACTTGAACAGTTTTTAATGCTTGTATTACAGACACTGTAACTAAACTGAAAAGGGAATAAATCATCCAGTCGTTCTGAGAATCCTAATCTAATGCTCTGGCAACAGTCAAACATTTCCACTCTCTGCTCCTAGTCCTCCTTGTGACCTTTGAAAAATAAGTGTTTGCAATTCTGTATCTTCTGAGATGCATGCTGCTAACACCGGTCTGTTCTGAACTGTTTAGTAGCACAAGCTGGTGTAAATCGCACGATTTTGTCTTGAAACTTTATACGATGAAACAGATCACAAACAGATCAAACAGCTCCATCAAAGAGCATTTCAGACCGTTTAAGAACCATCTTACCTAAGGTCCAAAGCAGGCATATATATAACCTGTCAAAATATGTCTACAGAGACAAAAGAAAATCTAGCACAGTTAAAACAGGAGGTTATGAGAAGTCATCCTTCAAGAAGCTGAAGTTGTATCCATTAAGGAAAAGAGAAGAGAATGAATTCTGGTAAATTTTGGTAGACCAAAAATAATTTTAATGGAATTATGTTAATAGGCATAAAAGAGATCATAAATAGGAGACTACCACACTCTGTGTGTGAATGAAATCTTTTGTATTCATGTTCATGGTGATTAGAAAGATTACTCTACAATATTTTATGCAGAATTAACCAGAAGATATACTTCAACTAAGTAATACAGAGATTTCATTGATAAGAAGAATAAAAGGTGGCAAATCTCATGCCAATTTATTAATTTTTAAGGCATTTTAGTGTTAGATCAACTGAATAATAGACAAGTGAGCCTGACATCCACATTGGACAGATTTGTAGAAACCAAAATAGAGAATAAAATTAGCAAACATAAGAATAAATTCTGATAAAATGTGGAAAAGTCAGAATGGGGGAATTCCTGTCTGTTGCATGTATTAGAATTCCTTCAAGCAGTCACAGAGAAAAGTGAGTAAATGGTATTTTCTCATACTGCTGGGTTGGGCTTCCAGGCTTTTAAAGAATCTCAGCTGGCATGGAATAGGAGTAAAATCATCCATGAGAAAACTTAACTGATGAAAAGACAAGAAGAAAAGAACAGGACGAAACGGTCAGGGGTTTTTAAGGGTTTTTAAGTTTCCACCAGTGAAGCCTCACAGGACATCTGTCTAGAGATGTCTACAGATGCTCTGTTCAGTGTATCCATAAATTATCTAGAACAGAAACGAATGAAAGACAGAAAAGCTTATTTATCACACTAAACTATCAACAGTAGTAGAAAAAAAAAAACAGCTGAGAAAGGTTGAAGGACAGACTTCTAATACTGAACGGAGAAGTCCCCTTACAGAAAGATAGATTTAGGTTAGACAATAAGAAAAGCCTTCGATGGTGAAGCAGTGGAACAAATGTGGGAGAATGGCATCAGAAATCTGTCAGGAAAAGTCAGGCAAACATCTGCCAAGTTCACATGACACTCTATATGATGTATCAGAACATTTCATTAGATGAAGCTTTCCTCCTAATGCACTTTTTTCTATGTTTCTAAGTACCTGGACGTAATGACCCCAATATCTGCCCCAAATGCCTTTCATAATCAGATTAAATTAACACAGAAATTATCTGTCTTATTACCAGTAACATGATTTAGTTTAAAAAAAAAAAACAATAAAAATATGTGAGCTTACTGAAGAAAAAAATTTAAAATTAATTTAACAAAATCCAAGGCAGTTTGAGAGATTTACACATAATCTCAGTCACATTAATCATCAGTAAATAGCAGATTATTTTATCCTTTGTCAACCAAAAACTTGAGTCCGTTATTTAAGCCTCCCTTTCAATCCCAGACAAAGATATACAAAACATTTATACCATTGCCTCCTACTTTCCAAAAGATTAAGATAATATTTGCAGATTGCATGGTATTTGCACTGAACATATTACAGAAAAAAAAAAACAGATTTATGGAAATAAAACAGACTGGAAAATTATTATATTAGTAAATATTAAATTATTAAATTATTGCATAGATTTACAAAATATGTGTTTCCACAAAAGACCAGCATAAGACAACTTGAGTATTGCCATGAATATTCTACAAGTATCTATCAGAATCTGAGAAAGAAGTGTTTCAGATGTGGATGCCTTATCTAAAATGTTGAATAAACTTTTCTCAGAATATTTTCTGTGATTACCTTAGTTCTGCTGAAGTTTTTACTCTATTATCAAACTTTTTAAAGATTAAGATTGCTCTTTTACCTGTTATACAACAAACACCAGTATACTAGCTGTAACTCTATATTGTCAGTGCGTTCCATTTTTACCTAAAAATATTTTTACGTATGTATGCATATAAGTACACATATATAATATATGTGCATATGTATAATAGATAATAAACATTTTGTATATACTGTTCTAATGTTAATTTTACGATAATTTTGTACAAGAAGAGCCTTGGCGAGAAGAAAAGAAAGAAATCCTTGCTCTAACTTGTAATAATCAGTGTCTCAACATTAGCATCACTACATCACTAGATACACCTCCCTGGCTCCAATACAAAAATTCAGTCCTGCAATCAAAGAATTGTACTTTCATCAATCTGCCAGTAGAAATGTGGCATGTATTAACTTAAAAGCCATAGTCACAAGTCCATCTGTAAAAGGAAATTATTTGACATGAGGCCAGATGTCCCTAAAGCAGGTATCACGACCTCCTGAAAGGAAATCCCTTTCAGCAGCTGTGTGGTTTGGATGCACAAGCAATGAACAAGAGATACTGACTTTAGGAGAAGCTTGTTACTAAACTTTCATAGCTCCATACCTTATTTGACCGTAAAGACACTCTTCCTCCACAGCGCGCGCAGAACTTAGTTTGGCAATACGAACAGTTATGGCCACAGCCATCAGCAAATTTGGTTTTGTGGCAGATGCCACAGGTCGGGGCATCACCCTTCTGCTCCTGCTGCTGCTGTGATTCTTCACCCATCTTCTTCACTTGCTCCTTATACATCTCAAACTGCTGATGTAATTTTCTGCAGAAGAGAAGAGATTATTAACAGTTGTTTTATTTAAGCCCACATATACTTTGCAATCACTAAATTGCAATCAATTTCAAAGCACAAATCAGAGAAGAATACTGTAGCAAAGCAAATACATCTCATTTATGATGCTCTGGAAGTGTAACTTTCAAGAATGACTTCTTTTTCATTATAACTAAACTCTAGGAGAAGGCTCGACACTGATAACGTGCAGCACACAGTCCAGAACTTTGCTTTCGGATGTGACCAGCTGTTAGCTGCAAATACAACAGCAGCAAACACAGAATTACAGAATGGGGCTTTGAGCAACCTGATCCAGGGGGAAGTGTCCCTGCCCATGGCAGGGGGGCTGGAACTCGATGATCTTTAAGGTCTCTTCCAACACAAACCATTCTAGGATTCTCTTTTGGCTTTATCCTTGTGACTTAAAGGGGTCTAAACAGTGATCTTTACATTCTTAGCATGGAAATAAACTAATCTAATTTAGCAATCTAACAATTATGAATCTAGTTTAAGTAGTTTATTTCGCTCCCTGAACAGACACAAGCAAAACCCCAAAAATGCAGCATTTTCTATGAAATATTGAAATGGTATACTGAGCCAAAAAATTAAAAGTGCAAAAGAGATTTATTTTTCTTTGGAGTTCTCCTTACAGACATTCTTGAGATGACATTATTAAATTTTACACTGACAGCTGTATATAACTGGTAGTTGGTAGCCTGGCCTGTTTCCATCAATAACACGTGTAATCTCCGAGACCTTGCTTGCCTTTTAATTTTGCCAAACATTGCGTTCTTCATTTAAAGCATATTATCTATGCTGAACCTCAAGTTTATTTTAGGCTACATTCACTTTTGTGGCTTCCTTATAATCTAAAGCCTTTGTTTGTATGATTATATGCTTACCAGTCTCACTGGTGCATAAAAAGGACAAGCCTTTTGCCAAATTTTAAGCCTCATGTACTGAAATAATTTCACTTTTGTTTCCTCTTGGGCACAAGAATCTATGTAAAGGTCACAACTTTTGCCTCAAAGCATAAACTTTTCAAAGTTATACAGACTAGTTTTCTAAAATCCTTGTTCTAGTAGCAAACAACTTACTGTCTGCCAGCATAGTTCATTATTACATCTTTTTCTGTTCCAAGAAAAATATTACATGTATTGATAGCTTTCAGAAAAGAATTTAAACACAGAAAAAAAAATCTACCAAATGATCAGTTACACACAATGTATGTTCTACTTACTGAGCAGAACCACTTGAGATGAATATGCATACTTCCAACAAAAAGCCAAGTATTCATTTTTGGAAGTCCATAAAAAAGCTTTCTGATCTATTTTATAAATTAAGAATTATTTTTTTATCATCTAGCCCATGGGGGTTTAAGCCAAAAACTAAACAAACAACATGCAGTGATAATTAGGTACCATTTAAGTAGAAAACTCAGCAATGCATATCTATAACCCTCACATTTGTGAATTTTCACAATACCCTCAACAGCACTGTCACATGCCATCTATCTCTACTGACACACAACCTCTCTCCTTTTCTACATTGTTTCCAAAAATACAAGTATCCACTTTAATAACTGCTAGAAATTTTACAGGAAAAGGAGAAGTTGGTATGAGTTTATGCAAAGACATAATGATCATGAAAAGTTAGGCTGGAAACGGATATTTAAGTTCTGCCCATTTTCATCTCTAGCAAGAACGAGTTCTCTGGATCACACTCGTATCTGCTGGAAGTGACAGCGGTGACATTCACGAGGCTTCTGTGACTAGTCAAGACTTCTTTTGCACTGTAGAACATCACACCTGGACAGCTGCATAGAGGACTTCTCAGTGTCAAAAGCAACTGTTTGTAAGAGCTTGGATTGCTCTGTCAAGATCAAGAAATAGTTTATATCAGAATACTTGCTTTGTTCTGCAACTGAGTTAATTTAATTCTGCTGATTCTTGGTTCCCCACACCTTTCTGGAAATGAGAAATTCAACATCAATCAAAACCAGCAATCCATGGGCCCCTCAGGATCAATGGGCTGCTGCCAAAGGCAAGGAAGAAAGGCAAGATCACTAATCTGATGTCTCTTATTATTGTGCAGAAGTTTTTATTTTCTCCTATCCTTCAGGAACACCAACAAAACTTTCAACATTTTTCCCAGAAGAAATCCTGAATACCGACAGGAAGTTCCAAAGCCACTCCTGCCTTCCAAAAGTTCACTTAAAGTGTTTGTGAAATTCCCAAATCTGCTTAAAATCTCCCATTAGAAGGGGGACTGTTAAGCAAGTCTCTAAGATGTTGAGGCCAGATGTAAAGCCACGACCTGGCTACACTTCTCTCAAAGTTTTACTATGGACTGCAGCCCATGCCTCATTGCCTCTTCCCAGGCATGGAG
>NW_010134598.1:0-10928 GCF_000699245.1 Pterocles gutturalis
ATATTATACATATTTTTTCTGTATGTTTTTCCTATCATGAGTAATGATAGACAGCATGGGTTGCTCCCTTGATTTTTATACTTTTCATATTTCAGAAGATCTTTCGTTCCTGCAGCATGGTGACAAAACTGCCTGCTTCTTGATGTGAAAGCCACAGCCAGTGTAGTTTGCATTGCAATGGCAGTGTATTAGGACAGCTGAGGTGCAAAGCAACCCACCTTTCAGTTCACACATCTATGCTAACAGAGACTGCACTAACACAATCCTTACAGGAGGTCACGGCTACAACAATGGTGACTATTCACCTCAGCTCCACCAGCTCCTTCTCTAAAGGGTTGTTTCTCACACCATATATGATCAAGGCAGCTTTTAACAACAGGTAGTAGGAACTGGCTGTGAAAATATCTTAGTCAATACATCCCCCGAGTGAATGTTATTACTATCGTCATTTGGCACTCCTAATGTAAGAGAGAAAAAGGCCATCTCATGTACTTCTCCTGACCACACCAGCCACCATCATGAGCATCTTGGACAAGGATGCTACTGTTTCCCCTGGAAAAGATGATGGCTGAAACCAGAAACTTCCTACCCACCTTCTCCTCCCAGCCAACTACACTTTGGGGGAAACATGAGTCTACTGTGGCTAGACAAATGAAATAAACACCTTACTATCAAAAAATTTGTCATTTTCATCATTTTCATTAGTTCAGATAGTGTTGAGAGACAGAGGAATCCACCTCACCTAGTTTTAGCTGCTTGAACACTTTAAGACCTGGCCAGATTATATTAAGGAATTTGCTAATTTAATCTTTTTTTTTTTTAACATGAATTTTCTATGTTTGCTAATGTACAGTTTGTTTAGATGCATTTCAACCTAGTAGTCTTCATAATGTTGAGCTGTTCACTGTCATTGATCATCCATCTATCAAATATTTCCAGATTATTTCATCAGATACACAGTATATTTGAGACCAGAATTTAAATCCCCTGGATTTAAGGATACTCAGACTCACAGATGTTTAAAAAAATAAAGACTTTGGTAAAACTTTTTTTCCTGACACAAATACATAATTCTTAGGATTGGGTTTTCAAGATGAACAACCAGGATTATAAATTAAAGATTCATACTCAACACACAATTCAATATTATATAATTTTGTTGACTAGTTAGCTTATTATGTACTTCCACTGAAAATGCATTTCCAAATTCTTAAGACCGTGTATAAATACATTTTATTTTAATATTTCTCGATTATTGCTTTGCACAATACTTCAGCTCTAATTAGCCCTCAGGGTGTGTCTAAAATAGAGATGTAGTAATCAGCCATTCAAACAAAAACCACAAAGCAAAGTTCTGTGTTCAAGTTTTATGATAGCTTGTGCTGATGCTGGAAGTCAGCTCCCAGATCCTGTAATTACTTGTAACAAGCTGCACAGCACTTGATCTGAAAACTCCTTGGCTTATTGGTCAGTAAATAGACTCCTCTGGGAATGTGAAAATAGCTAGAATCACATACAAAATACATCATCTCATCAACACCAACTGATTGACAGTTACAGAGAGTCAACATTTTCTGAGGAAGGAGGAAAGAAATACTTACTACTGGAAGAACAAGAGTCCCAAAGGAATCTGAATAAAAAAGAAGAAATATCACACTGTCAGAAACCTTATAAAAACTTGCCAAAACATCAGCATTATCAGGCTAACTAGAAGAGCAGTGCTCCTCCCCCATGCCCACACTGCCCGTTATACCCACTGGAGAACCGAATTCCCTTGATGCAGCGATTCTGGAGCTTGGGGTAGAGGGACCATCCAACCAACACACACACAATGGCTGCGACCAGCTGGCCAGCGTGCACGCTCTTATCAGCCAGCTGACTGCTGCCAAACACTGTTTGGACACAAAACTAAAAAATATACAGCCTGGAACAACTGCTGCATTAGTCAGTATTGACTGACTGTGTTTTCACTTCATTCAATGTCTGATTCCCCATTTTTATTCCCCCCAAGTCCTGTCATGGCCACTGTAAGCCACCATGAGGTTATGGGATAAGCAGCTCATCTCCACAGACGCATGAAGGAGTATGACGGAAGGACAGCAGGTGGGGGAACCCAAATAACACCCAGCCCCATCCCCCGGGAGGACTCAGCCCATCACACTCACTGCCACAAGCCCAGAGGCACACCAGCAAGGGGGAACCCCAATATCCCAGTCAGAGACACGATCCCCCCACCATCAGGTGACCAGATTCAGCAGCTCCCTAACAATCAATACCATCCCAATTCTGCCCAGAAATGCAGGGCTCCACTTCAATAATGCTCTGAGGGTGACAGTGGTCTCCCAGCTGGGAGCTACCTGAACAAGGAGGGTATGGTTTGGCACTGCTATCCCTAAGAACAGCTTCTCTCTTGGGTACCATTGCCCTAAGAACAAAGCATCCCTCTGCTTCCCACAAAGAAGTTGATTCTGCAGCCCCTTCACGTAAGGTAATGTAAGACAAAACCAGGATATTTTGTATTAATCTGCTCTGCAGTTTAGTAGGTGACTACTTTTTGTACTCGTTTTTATAAAGATTTACAACTTTTTCTAGAAAAAATAAAAAAGGGAAAGACTTTAAACTACACGCTATTAGAGAAAAGCAAAATGGCAAAAAAACTTCCTTAATCTTAGCCATTCCCTCTAGCAGTAACCTCCTGTCGGGTGGTTTCGCTGCTATGAAACAAAGCCATCAGCACAGCAGTATGTCTATGCTGAGCCATTACTTCTACGACAACCTAAAGCTGCTTCTTCACTGGGCACCAGCTCTCAGCCTCCTCTTCACTACACACATCCACTCCATCCTCTCCTGCCTCACACGGTTGACGGAAGATGTTTGATACTGTTTGCAGGGCCTCAAAAGTATGAACTCCAGCAATGTTATTTCTGTTTGGTGGGGGCCGACATGCATGTTCTCCACTTGAACATTTTCCTTTACATTCACATAGACTAAAACACTTTTACCATCTGTTCAGCCCTCTACTCCACCCTAGTTATTATTTTCCATTGATTCTGCAGCTTAGATAAAGGCTGAAATTTTCAAAACCATGCACAGGATTGACCACCTTTAAGCAAAGGAGCACCCAGAATTAACCATCCACACTGCATTACATCACCATGGGAATAAGTAACCAACATACTCAGCTATGTGGGTTAATATAACTTATTATCTTGACTATTCTAGATAATGTGGCCTCAAATATTTTTAGAATCCAAATAAATGTGCTGTTAAACTGTTGGATATCATTACTTCATGGAGCCATAAGTGCCACTGCTTTATTTTAATTATGTAATATATTTTAGAATAGAATAGAACAGAACAATTTCAGTTGGAAGGCACCTACACCAGTCATCTAGTCCAACTGCCTGACCACTTCAGAGCTCACCAAAAGTTAAGGACGTTATTAAGGGCACGGTTCAAATGCCTCTCAAACACTGACAGCCTTGGGGCATCGGCCGCCTCTCTAGGAAGCCTGTTCCAGCATTAACCACCCTCTCACTGAAGAAAGATGTCCAGTCTAAACCTCCCCTGGTGCAGCTTTGAACCATTCCCATGTGTCCTGTCACTGGATCCCAGGGAGTTCAGCATCTCACTCTCCACTCCCCCTCCTCAGGAAGCTGTAGAGAGCAATGAGGTCGCCCCTCAGCCTCCTTCTCCCCAAAGTCCTCAGCCACTCCTTACAGGACACTCCTTGCAGCCCTTTCACCAGCTTTGTTGCCCTCCTCTGGATGCATTCAAGGACTTTCACATCCTTCTCAAATGGTGGGGCCCAGAACTGCACACAGTGTTCAGGGGGAGGCCATACGAAAGCTGGACACATCCGGACAATCAGCTTCTTGACGGGCTGGTTATGCTGTGTTTGATGCACCCCAGGATTTGGTTTGCCCTCTCGGCTGCCAGGGCACACTGCTGACTCACGCTGACTCATATTTTCTTTTGCTGATTCCATCTAGCTGGAACTGTTTATATCTCTTAAAAAGCAATGGGTTTAATACCTGTCTTTTACTCATTTGTTTCATAGAATAAGCAAAAAATAATTAATTTATTTAATTTATGTCCTTCTTGATCCTGAACATAAAAGCATTCCAAGATGAAGCGATCACTTGACTTTTGAACTCCAATAAACATTAATTTTAAAAGTCAAGGAATTTTTTTGTTTGACAGTGACAAAGAGAAGGAAATCTCGACAGACTGAACACAGGTTGTCCAGGTTGTCCTGGCTGCTGCAAGCACAGTAAAAACCCCTTCTGGCATGTGCCACCTATTCAAACTAAAAGATGGGTTAAACCAGATTACTCCCATCCCATAAATGAAGCTTGTGGGTAGCACACTCCAGTCCTTCATTCTGGTATTCAGAACCCTAACGGGGACGGATGGCACAGGGCCCTAAGCAACAGTTCTTTCCATGTTTACACTACCACAGTCTTCTTCCTCTTCAGTCATCCCTCTCTCCTCTTCACTCCAGGAGCAGCCCATGCAGTCACTGACTCTGAGCAACCATCAGCCTCTGAGGTTTTCCAGACAGAGTCTCAGGCACCACAAATGCTCCTTTTCTCAGCCGCCAGCAGAGAGGGCAGCCTGGCCCCTTGCAGAGGGGCAGCGAGCCCCACGCTCGGCACACGGGGCTACGGGACAACAGCCAGCCACAGGAGAGGAACAACACGGTCCTGCAGAGCACCAGGCTCTTCAGCAATGTAAACCCCTCCCAGCTCGCTGATGTGTGTATTCCCAACAGTGACCCAAAAAACCCCATGCCCAAATAATTGCACTAAAAGATACATCATATTAGCTAAAGGAAACTTATGTCTTCCTAACTCAGGAGAGACAGCGTTACTGCTGCTTTGTGGGATGATGATATTTCACTGGTAAAGGCTGGATGCAGGGTAACCAGCAACAACAGAGGGGCACAAAGCTGCCTCCTGAAATTTCTCAGTTGCACACCAAAAGCCTAACCCTTGTCTAGTTCCCATCCCACTGTGAAATTAGGCTGGGCTAATTAGCCTTCTTTTTACCACCACAACCCATGACATTGTGTCAACAGAAAAAAACCCCTTTGTCACTGCTGATAGTTGGTAACTAACAAGGAACAGGAACTTGGTTTTATTTACCACACGCACCTGAGTGGATACGCACATGGGAGGTATTGCTACACAGCTAACGACAGCAATGGCTGCAGCAGGGACTTCAGGCTGTGCAGACACACCAAGCACAAGTCTGATCTCCAGAGCACAGCCCAGCCCACGGGGTTGCTATTTCATCTTCACCCAGGCCAATGCAAACACACAGGGCAGGGCCTGGCAGGGGCCTGCAGCACACGGCCCTGGCAGCGCCCAGCAGCTCTCACAGCAGCCTCCCTTCAACAGGGCGGGCTCTCTGCAGCCTTCTCATCAGGGCCCTGCCTGCTGGCCTCCACCCGTTTGAGAAGAACTAGCACGGAAAAGACAGACATCTCAAGGCAGAAATACTGGGTTTCTTACATGTTCCCAGGCCTGGGAGACCTGCCATCAGGTCTGAGCCAGACACAGCTGTGACACAGAGCGGAAAGCAGCTGGGCAGGCGGGAGGTTTAAATCAGCCACTTCTCCTCTGTGGAACCCAGAAAGCGTTTACCTTCTGAGGTGGTGTTAGGGAGCCACAGCGTCCCTGCGGCCTTGACACAGCCCGCAGCACCAACTCATTCCCAGCCAGTGAAAATCACCAGAGAGGCTCTGGGGAATGAGGTAATCTTCCAACTCATGTCACTGTGTAATTATTTTGTTAGGAACTGAGCAGCCTGGGCAGATCTGAAACTCTTTGGCATGGCAGTGAATTTCCCTGTCATGCAAGATTTTCCCATGCTCTCAGAGACTACTGAGCTGCCATCAACCCCCTGGAGCTCTGCTCAGCTGCACCCCGCGATGGCATCGGATGTGCTCAAGCCAGAGCCACAGGCAAAATATTTCCTTTATGCCAACGCTGAGTTGCTGAAATCCACCACATTCTTCTGTCCACTTGATTAATTATATTTAACCATACAGCAATCTGAGGTTTGTAAGGAGTTAACCATGGTCCAAGAGCTAAACCCAGGCAGCAGAAGTCGGTTTAGAAAGGAAGCCAGCACAGCTGCACCACCCGCACCAAGCATCGCAGAGAACAAAACACTTCCTTCGGACTCCTCACGGCTGCTCTCTGCCGCAGCCGACCAACCAGCACAACTGCAACAGCCAGGGAGCGGAAAGGCCAGGAGAGAGCCCGGGCTCCTGCTGCTGCAAGGGATTAGTTAAAGAAAACTCCCAGCTGGGAGCTGTGTGCCCTGGCTGCAGCGGGAGGCAGGAGAAATTCAGTGGACCATTCCAGACCAACCACAACGGACGTTAAAAAACAAACAACCAAAAAAAATCCCCACAGAAGTCATATGATCCTTCAAGAAAAAATATCCTTCCTCATCACTTGCAAACTCATTTTTCTCACAGGATTCCTGAAGCTCATCCTGTACTCATTCAATAAGTACTTCACTGAGGAAATATATGGAAACACTGTGGAAACAAATGCCACATTGTCCTGCCTCCTTTTCCTCAGAGTCCTTGGCATTCAGGACAGTCCAGCAGGAGAGGACCAAAGGCAGTGTGTTAGAGACATGTCACCAGTACAGACAGCACTGGGAAATTAACTCATCTCTTTAATGTGACTTGCCACCATGCCATTTTTTGGCAGCCTAACAGTCTTTTTGTCAGCAAAGCAAATAGCAAAAAATTCTACAGAGCCAAATACATGCATCTTTTTTTTAGACTTACAGAGAGCTGCACAAACGATGGCATCTTGCATTCTTCCCATTGCACGGGCCTGACCCAAACCCAGACACTTCTGCCAACCCTTCTTGAGCTCACACCACCAGTGCCAGGCCTAGACGTAAACGTTTCAGCTTCCACTCCCCAGAAAGGACAGAGGCTCCTGAAAAACGACTGCATGGCTCAGCACATGGCACTCAGCTAGAGCTTGTGCCAATATAAACCAGTTTCTAACTAGTTCACACAAACTCGGGTCTTGACTCTGTATCACACCTCATACGACAGGTATTGCTACAAACTTCCTCACTTAACCTTTTCTACCTGTGTCCTCACCTCTTCTCGGTCCTGTGTGAGAATGGAAAAAAATAACTGAGATCACTTCAGATTGATTTACTGAAATGGTGCCACATCCTTCTTCTGGCAGCTGTGTTCACTTATCTATGCTTACGAATGTTCACAGAACAGCATTTCCTCTGCCGTGGTAAGTGGAACTTTTTCCCCTGCAGAGTCTATTTCAAAAACTCATTTTAACACCAGAGACATAAAAAACATTGTTCTTCAGTGTCCTTACAGATTTTTCTTCCTATCTGAAATACATACTATTTTTGTGTTTTCAAAAAAAAAAAAGGAAGTATAAATACCAAAGCCTAAACTGTCCAGGGAGTGAACTTTTTTTTCCTTCAGACAAGAAACCCTGCAATGTGTCAAGTGTGCAGTTTTCTTTAAGTGTGTTCTATTCCTCATCTATTATACTAAAATTAGCACCCAAATTGACACTGGTTAGTTACACAAGCAGCCCAAAATACATAGTGTGAGCCACTGCTGTGAAGTTATGGCTAAATTTGCGACAGACGATAGAAGGAGGGAGAACACAGAACTGAAACCCATATAGCAGGGATTGTCAGTGGACATCAGTATATGGGCTGATGTCGAAAGCCAGGTGAAGTCCACAGGCCTGGAGTAAAGGGGTATAACCTTGCTCCACAAAGCCTCTTAAACCCCTCCTGCCTGCCAGCACGACGTACCCTTCCCTCCACAGCCACTCGTTACCCTACTCCCTATTTCCACGGCTCCCTTATCTTCTTCAATCTTTTTTGCAATTCTGGAGGCAAAAAGCCTCAGAAATTATAAAGGGAGAGAGAGAAGCAGGGTGGCAGCACTGCCTATGAAGAAAGGTGTAAAGGAGACAGAAGGAATAATCTGAACTGGACCAGAATATACCACCTGAGGTCTGGTCAGGAGACAGGGCACCGCAGCTCTAGAGGACAGGAAAAAGGCAACACGCACAGACATTTTCGCATTTACAGCCACATTTTACCAAACTCTGCAGCCACTAACAAATTCTAGCTTCAGTCTGCAATGCAAAGTGTAAGGATATCTTCCTGACAACTGGGACAATTAATGACAAAAAGCCCTTATCCAGCTAATTCCAAGAGGTTTTCCCCAATCTGCTTTTACTCCACAGCTAGGAGAGTGGTGGAAACCCAACCACGGAAAGCGTAACCAGAAACACTCACACCCAGGACAGAATAAATACAGATACACCAGAAGGTATGACAAGAAGGGGCGCTGTCCTTCCTCTCCTCTGCCTCCTCACCACGGCATTCCCTGTGTCTTTCTACTTCTGTGGCAAACAAGTCGTGGTACCTCCCTGCTTGTCCCTTTTACTGGTTCAGCCCTTCTTCTCTCACCAGCACTGCCTGATCCATCCCTGAGGAAAACCACCATCTCCCACTCTCTCAGACAGACAGACAGACAGACAGACACTACTGATGCTGGGCAACCCGTCCCTTGCTCTGCCTCATCCATGATCCTTTCCACAAGCAAGCACCAAGTTTCCTGCAGACTGGCCTTTCTGATTTATTTTTAGACTTGGGTCATAATTCAGACATTTAATTCTCCACTCAGTCTTCTAAAGTAAAACAACCAACTCTATGGATTATACTATGACCACTTTCAGCTGAGTGGTCAGAGAGCTGCCAGTTGCAAGAACTCAGTACGTAAAACACTGTGTAGTTTATCTGAGACACTGCATGCCGGATAGGAAAACAAAAGGGCTTCGTATTTCTAAAACTAAATCATCTCTTTAATCGGAGATCTTCTGACAGCTGTCCAGCAGCTACCATCCCAGATGCTTAAACACAAGTACAGGCTCTTTTCAACTTTTTCCCAAGACCAGCCTCTAAGAGCCATCCATAGACTTTTTGTCATGTGCATTATATTATCACTGCCTACCATTCCCTAACAACTATATTCCCAATAATTATAAATTCACAGCTGCTAGCAAGACAGGTTTTGAATACTATGGAGAAAACTTTCTTGACGTCAGATACAGTCTATGAAACTACGCAGACAATTCAGAATAATCTGAGACTTAAGCCTTTTACACAGCTAAATGGGAAATTCATTTCATTAGTTTAGTTTTCCCTTGGCGACTATACACAAACACTCCAACTCAGGCATCTGCAGACCCTGCTTTCAAGGCACTCATGACTGGCCATCATTATTATCCATTCTGATATCCATGAAATAAACACAGACAAAGACACTATTACTGCAATTTAAAGCAGCTGCAGTTTTTATTCTGACTTAAAACATAGGGAAATCATACTAGGGCAAACTGTGGCTGAGCCTGTCTGTGCCAGAGATTTGGCAGTATTACTACCCTCAAAGCATCAACTGCTGCCACTGGAGCAAAATCCCAGTCAAGTCACCTCTCAAACTCATTCACTGCAAATAAAACATTCAGGAACTAAGTGAGTTTCCCCTTAGAGGGAGTGAAAGAAGGTTTGTTTTTATACAGTTTTCTTCCATTTTCTGGGATGCATTCAGAGTCTGTGATGACAAAGCCACATAACTTTTCTGAGATCACAAAATTATTTAGATATATAAAAATATTACCAGAAACTTCCTTCACCAGTAAATAAGGGCAATATAATCCCCTAACCATATGAAATAAGCACCTGGACCATACAGCTGCACCTCCAGGAAGCTGGAGAAGTGGGGAGAAGGGGTCTGTCACTCTGGCCACATTTTCTATGCACATACTTATTTGGACTGCAGTGAATCTAGGTGAACCAGCATCATCTCTTGCCATGTGCTATTCAATCTCTGCAGATAGGATCTCAACTCTGCCTTCACAAACGGGAAGTCGAGAGATAGCAGAGCATGGGAACCAGCAACGCTGCCAATGCAGATAGTCGTGAAGAGTCTCATGAAAAGAGAAGTCATCTGTGTATGACTGGAGACCATGATTTTCCCAACTGCTTCCTGCCTCTACAGGTACTTCTATAACCCTCAACACTTCAGCTTGGATTTCTTTTTAATTAGATACCACTAAGGACATCACCCTAGACCTGGAGACGCACTGTTAGCTCCCACCACTTTCTCTTTAAAGCTACCTTTTATGTACCTGAAGGGTAATAACCAGGTGCATAGCACACTTCTCCTGACACTTCACCCCAGTTCTTCCCATCTCTCCTCAGACGCTTTCCAGAATGTAGAAGAGACTCCTAGGTTCAAACCAAAAGTCTGTTTAGCCCAAGGTCATGCCTCTAGCAATGGTCAGGGACAGACACCTGAGCAGCGAAAAAACAGAACAAGTACACAGTGACCATTCCTTGGGCACTCTTCCCAGCTTATGCAACATGAGGCTTGAGAAGACCAAAATTAGTGTCTTTATACTGGACCAGCCCTTGATGGACTTTTGTTTCCTGAACTTGTCCAATCACATTTTCCATCCACAACACCTGGGATATGGAGTTCCGCAATTTATTTCCATCTCAAGTGAAGGCCCACCTTCTTCTGTATAGTTTGAACCTGCCTCCTGAGAGATCTCTGAACTTTCCCTCTGCTCTCCTTAGAAATTCTCCAGTTGGTTCACAGCGTCCATGAGGAGTGTCCCAAATCAGGCACAGCATTCCCCGGGATACCTAATTAGAGCTGTGAAGATTACTAGAATACTTTCTCATGGCTTACAGAAAATATTTCTGTTTATACATTTGAGTACAGTGTTTGACTTCTTGAGAGCAGCCCTGAAGAGAAGGACTTGGGGTGCTGGTTGATGACAAGCAACATGAGCCAGCAACAGACAGTTGCAGCTCAGAAAGCCAACCGTGTCCTG
>NW_010134599.1:0-8200 GCF_000699245.1 Pterocles gutturalis
TTCTTTTCTGAGAATGTTTGTTTAAGTCACTTCAAAAAAATAATTGGCCAAATAAAAACTGTAATTAAGAAACCGTGAATGCTTATTTCCCAAATGTTTGTCATAGACGTGAGATTAGTTTAAAAAAAAAAATACTTTTGTGTATGTACTAAAGGATTGTCTCATTTGCACAGAAACAAAGATACTGGCATTAGAAATGGCTATGAGAATGATTGTTCTTTAATGTTCTCTCAGTTCCTTGAAAGTTACCCTGTCTGCTCCTGTCAACTGGCCGATTTATGTGTCCTCTATTGGGTGCCAACTGCTTTGATTTATTATAATGTGCATAATAATTATAGCTAGTTACATTTCTGCAGGGAAGTACAATTTGATTTCTTCTAACTAAACATCTACCGCACAGATTTTAAAATAGAAATACCTAGGTGTTTGGCATATGACAAATCCTGAAGCACATGTGCATAAAATGAGCAGATTAAGTGATCCCTACAAATGTTTCTTTAAAGGGAGTTTAAGGATGCAAAAAGGATAATGAGGACACTGTTTATAGTGTATCCCTACACTTTTGCAAACTTCTAAGTTTCTTTGACACGCACTGCACTTGCTTTGGTATCTCTATATCTTATATAAAGATACACGTTTGCTTGAGCCATCAAATACCAAGTGCTTTCTTCTGATCTGAAGCTCCCACTGAGGTCTGGGAGGATAAGCTGCTTAGTTTCAAGCAGAAAAAATTTATTTTGCTATTTACCAGGAGCATTTTAATGTGTAAATACATGTGGTGATAACAGTTTGGAAAGAAAGGGGAAAAGTAAGAATGTAATTAAGGTTTATGCTTCCCTTTCTATATAGAAAGCATTTATGTTTCTATTTGTTGGATACTTTATAAGGAGAAGACTGATGGATATGTTAGCATAATATTTGTATTTGCTTTGTTCTTGTAGGACTAAGATTTGTTTTTAAAACATGAAATTCACCTTATTTGCTGTCAGTAAAAGTACCACATAAGAATAAAAGTTTGATTTACATCCGTAAAGTAAGTTTTGTCCTATTCCTGTGACTGTGGTTGCATTTCATCCGTAGTGAGCAAGCATACTTTGGTTTTGGAAAGAGACAACATTTTTTTGGCTTTGTGCAATGCAAAAAAGTTATGCTTCTGCAGAGGCAGCATCAATTTCTGTTCTGAGAATATTTGAATAAAAATTTTAAAAGCCTTATTTTACCAACATGATACTTACTGGATTAAACAGTAGCATTCCTATGACCTTAGTAATTGAGTTTGGTTCAAACACTCGCAGAGAAAACTTGTGGGGAGAAAAACAAAATTTAAAATACATATAGTCCTAGAAAAGTATCATGTGGTGCTATTCCACACCTAATTACTATCTTACTTACATAGAGCCGTGCCTTTAGATCTTCTAGAAACAAATTCGTCAAGAATATATTTGTTTCATAGTTCAAAATTCTGTAGTGTATCACATTAAAGAGAATTAAAAACTAATCTGAAAACTCAGTTTGTTGTTAATTTTAACACACATAATCAGTTCTCTTAAGGTTACCAAGCTGTATCTGTTTTCTTTGTATGTGATGTTAAATAGAATGAGTGTTTTGTTTCACAGAACAGTGTACAAGCAAATAGTGCTTTGTAATTAAGTGGGTCTCTTGAAATTGCATATATTGTGCCTGCACAAAACATTACAGATTCATAATACACAATAATCATCTCACAGAAGTCTGCATAGCTTCAAAAAGGCAGTTTCTATGCTTGATAGGAAGGCAGAGATTTTTCAATGCAGTTTTGAAAATTTAAGGAGTAACTTGTTTAAGTAGGATTTAGATAATCATCTTGTGTGCATAATGATAGACTTTTAAGACTCATTTATTTCTCTATATTTTGTGTAGAAACTCCTGGTTTTAAATGAGATTCAGGATGATATGGAATAACTGTCCAACTGTTGGTAACTGGATTTTTTGATCTCTAGCACTAAATAAAAGTACATAATATAATTTTTGATTAGTTTTTTTATTTTATTTTCAGTTGCAAAGTCTTCCAGAGTGTTGGACAAATTTCTGTGATGTCTTTTAACAACTGGATCTTGTATTTTGTTTGTTGAAATGTTTTACCTGAGAAATAGTGAAAGAGCCAAGTGTTTATATACTTTCTTCCTTTTTTGGATTGACGCATGCTCTATTTTTCTCACCTCAAATTCTTCACTTAAAAAATACAGAAGCAGTACTCTACAATGAAGAGACATACACAAGATAATGTACTGCTGCTCTGGACTTCTATGTATGCATTTGGATAGACTTAAGAAGGTGGTGGGAAATAATGTGTCAGTGCCAGTCATGCTGATGGCAAGAACACAGCTTCTTTTGCGGATCAGTAATGATTAGAAAAAATCAGAAATGTCCTGATCAAGAGGAATTTTGATGTACTTATAGAGACATTTAAGACTTGATCATAATTTGTATAATTTTTGATACAGGGTCACTGAGGCTAGCAGAAAGGGATAGGAAAAATCAGTGGCTGGAAAGGGAGGCTGCATGTCTGCAATCCTGAAATCAGATGCACGTTCTTAAGAGTGGTGGTGATTGGTGGGATTGTTATTCTATCACTGGAAGCTTTCAAAGGATGGTTGGTTTTGTACGGTATCTATTGGTTTTGTGTGTGTGTGTGTATATATATTTACACACACAAATATATACACTCATAGAAAACAGTGTCTTTCAAGCACAGATTATATATCTGAAGTAGGAATTGCTCCAGGAAATTCCCATGTCTTGTTATTCAGGGGGTCAAATTAGATGATCAGACTGAAAATTAGTTTCTCTTGTGATTAAGGAGTTTAATCTCTTTTTCTTAGAGAAAATATCTTTTAATTTGCGATCCATTATCCACAATCTGGGCTGAAAGATTGAAGTGTCACAGCAACATCTTCATTGTGACAAGATTTTCTTCTCTTTCTAAATCCTCTCTGCTTCCCCCAAAGTGGTGGTTGGACAGATTGAATGAGTATAACCAGGAATGTGTGTTACCTTTTAGAGGGCAGAGCTGCTGCCTATCCTGTGGTCTCGAGAACCCATGAAAAATGTTTGCTCATTACTCCCTGGAGGTGACCACTGTCACGTGAAGCTTTCTCAACCTTTCCCCCCACCTACCATGAAATATTATTCATTCTATTATTCTTAACATTTATCTTCCTTTAAAAAAAATGGTTCAATGGTTTAAGGACTTGTTATGAAAGTTTTCATTTAAAGACACTCTGTACCAAGTAGGAAGCATCTACCCAGAACTGTATTTGCAGCTTTGAACCAAACGGGTGAAATGAGCAGAATGTGAGGTTGAATTCCATCAAAAAATACACTCCAGGGCAATTCTTTGTCAAACACAGCTTTAGGAAGGCAGAAGTGTATTTTCATTGTGCTCTAAGCTTGAAAATAATGTATTATCAGATCTGGTGTGTTTTAATAATGTTATCCTCCATTGGCTCTCACTGCTAGGTAGCATGTCAGTGCACCCTTCTCTTGGGCACTGAACGCTTTCTGTGTGTCCTGACATGGTGGATGTGTTTTCTGGCTGATAGCAGAGGGGCTTAGATCCCCTTTTTTGCACTGAGATAGATTCTGTGCAATGATTTTTCTCTGTCAAAAGCCACCCCGAGTGTACAGCGCTCAAAAGTCATCCCGTTTCATCCATGCTTACTGGAATTTATACATGAGATGGTCACAAATTTTCAAGCATTTGAAACAGCATGTTTCAGTTCACTTCTTGAAATGCAGAATCTGCTGATTTTCTTGGCCTTGTGTCCCACTGGGTGCAAGCCAGGACATTGTTCATGCAGAATTGCTAAATCTAGGATTGCAGAAACATCCAAACTAAACCAGTTTTGAATAAAACTGACAAGAGGGTGGGGAGAAGATTATCAAGATTCTAGGTCCAGACTAGGGCTGCGATGTGGGTGTCACTTGAATGTTTTGGCTTCTGTCCTGGGTCCAGCTGGGATAGGGTTAATTCTTCGCAGAAGCTGGGAGTTGGGCATAGCCGGATATTCGATACCATGCTGACGTCATGCCCGGGATATAAGGGGAAGCTAGCCGGGAGAGGGGTCTCTTTTGTGAAGCTCGTGGTGGTGAGATTTTCATTGTATCAGTGTTTCCCTTGTACTCTATATCTTGTCTTATTGTTATATTCTCCTTTCTTTTGCTTTCCTCGTGTGGTATTATTAAAAATCTGTCGTTATCTCAACTCAGGAGGTTCCACTTTTCTTATCCTTCCCCATCTTACCGGGAGGGAAGTGGGGGGGGGGGGGAGGTGGTGTTGCGACCACGTGGTGGTGGTGGTCCTGACACCACGACAGCTTCTCATTGGTGGCAAAGAGCATTTTGGGCTCCCTCAGCTTCCTTGCAAGGGACAGGGAGTCCTTGAAATTTAAAAGGATTCTGAGGGCTCGTTAAGAGTCAAGGCAGGTATCTCTGTTTCAGCTCTGGAAATATCAAAATGTGAATTAATTTAACAAATCCTTTCTTTAGGAAGCTTAGCGGAGGTTTAAATATGAATGTAAATCCCTGAAAAGCTAAGAGAGTCAAAAGCCTGCAGAGTTTGCAAGAAACTGTCCAGTTCAAATGAATATGTTAAGGTTTGATGGGCAGAACATCTTAAAACATCGCATCTCATGGAGAAGCAGAATGACTGGCTTTTTAGGAGAGAATACTTTTCTCCCCCTTCTGTGATTGTTGTTGCTAACATTTTCTTAGATGCCGGTTTTTCCCAGGAGGTAAGAGAGATTAAACAGCAGCCGTATCTAATAATCCACCTGAGTGCTTGCTGCTAAAATGTGGCCTGAATTTGAGTGGATGCTTCATTAAGGCTTACCACCTGCCTTTGATATCTGGCTTTAGTGTAGGCTTGCTGTGTGATATAAGAATTCATTTAAGGCAGAATTTTCAAAGGTGTCATCTAAGTAACCCAGGTGCCTGCGTTTCATTTTGAGAGAGGCTTAGTCGCTTACAGCTGGATTCTCAAGGGGCCTTTGAAACCTAGAAAACATTATAATTTTTTAAGCAGCCTTCAGAAGCCTGCTTTCAGGTCCTGCTAAGAAGACTGGAAATTTCGTTATTGAGTTCAATAGGATACGGGTTAAGGCCAAATAATACGTTGATGCCTCCCCGTTTAAATTTTTCTATGCCTTTGACCTAGCTGCAGAGAGTAAAACCTCTGTGATGCAATCTGTACAGCCGTTCTGTAGGGTGCTGCTTTGTGATAACTTGCAGTGATGTGTGTATCATAATGATCTTTTTCATCCTTCTTGCAGCTGAAACGAGGATGAAATACAACAGAATCCATGAATAATTAAACATAAAGATGATGATGAAGTTAAAAAAATTCAGCTTCCCTAGATGAGGCAAAATAGTCAGATAATTCATGTAGGTACACATACTGCACTAATGCTGTGACCCAAGGGAATTTGAAAATAGAGTCAATGGATGATATGAATACTGGTGGGAGAACAATGAGAACTAAATTTAGATCAGATATTTAAAAGTTGCAGTGTAGTGGCATGTTCCCTTTTATTTTGTGGATGTTTTCACAACCACCAAACTGAGTGAGATTCCATTTGCCCTATCTCTGGCTTTTTCCTTCTTTTATCCTGGAGGGAACTCACACAAGTAATCTGCTCTTGTGCACGCTGAGAGGGAATTCAAACCACCTGTTTTCAGCAACAGCAGGAACTTACATTAGAAGAAATAACTTAGTTATAGAAAATAATGATGACCTTTACTTTAGTCGTGTATTCTTTATTCATGTGATTAGTCCCACTGGGTCAGCATTGCCAAATTCATTCAGGGTGCTCTCTTGGACAGTTCCTCAAATCAGATGTTGTTTTAAAAATAAGGTTATTTAAAATATTTAAATACAAAGTTCTTTTTATTTATCATCATGTTTCTGAACTTTTAATCTTATGGCTACAGGCTTTTACAGGCTGGAATAGTTACTTGAGAAGAAAGAGGTGCTGTTTTTGTTACGTAACTCCAGAAGTTTTACAGAAAAGTTGTGACTGTGGTAGAAAAGGTCATAACACAGCTAAGAAGACCGTGGTCTGGATTATGCTCCTTTTTTTCTTTCTATTTACTGCAAGAAATTGTATTCAAGTAGAAGCAGCCATCCAGTGTACTGATTGCCTCTGTTTCTGATCCTGTGAAGTGAGTGCATGGGCAATGGAAGAAGTGGGCAAAAGGCTTAATGAGACTGCACCTTTTGTGAATTATGGTGATGTAAACAATGGATTTTGCTGTTCATTGATAGTTTAATTAAATAAATTGTGTTGAACCATGACACTTCTTTGGGAGGGATAGGAACCCACTTAGTTTTGTATCAAGATGTTTATTTTCAATTATGATAAATTTAAATCTTCTTAATTACAAAACAATGATTTTCAAATCCATAAAAAAAAATTGCAATGAAATATTTAGGCTTTGCCTTTTTTTTTTTCTTTTTATCAGGACATTTTGCAAAATCAAGGTGTAACTTTTTTTTGTGTATATTTCCTATACAGAAATACACACAAAAAAGCAGACTGAAAAAGTGGGAAACACCTTACAAACTCAGTGTATGCCGGTTAAGTAAGTGCCAAGTATTCCTGCCAGCCAGAAGGTGGTAGCAGAATTCTCCTGTAACCGCTCTGGATTGTGTTCCAGCAGGCATTCTCAATACAAAGTGATTTTGAAATGCAGTTCAGAAAACATATTTTTTTTTTTTTTTTTTTTTTTTAGTAGCAGGAACAAATAGCATTGACATTTTTTTCATTTGGCAGCATCTTTGTGTAGAAAAGTGTCTGCACTTACGCCTGAGATGTCACGCATCAGGAATGCATGTGGGATCTGTTACTTGGGTTTTGTCTCTATTTTTTTGCAATTGTAATTATGGTTTTTACAGACTTTTTAATGCCAAAGGGAGCCATTTATGGACTGAAATGACAAGAGATTTGTTTTGTTCATAACATCGCAAGACTGGAAGATGTCAGTACCGTGAGAAGACTGTATAACACAGTATTTCCATCCAGAGGAATTCTGTCATTTGTTCACAGATACAAACACAAATGTGGAGAGCATCCTCCATTGGCTGGGACTGATGCAGCGGCACCCCAGTCATACTTTTAACAAGTGTAACGACTTGAAGATGCGAAGGGATAAGTTTTATTACTCTGTTTTATTATTTTGTGATGGACTTGTGATACTTGTGTGACCCACTGATAAGTTAGTTCACTGCAAACAGCCACTTCTGTTTCGGCAGAGACACCCTCCATCACTGAGAGAAACTTGTGACAAATTCAGACTCTGGAGCACAGCCCATCCGTCATTTTCTTCTGAACCACTATTCTATTCTTCTATTACTGCTCTGATGATACTCAGTACTCCTCTGCAGACTTCTTTTAAGAAATTGTTCTGTATCTTAGAGATAGTTTCTATGGTAACTATAGTAGTGGAGATTTTTTAACTTAGTGGACAGTTTAGAAATGGAAGGAGCAGGGTTTTAATGTGACATTAGGAAGACTCACCACAATAAAATAAGATAGAAAAAGAAAGCATTCTGTGCTTGGTCTGATTATCAGTAAACTGAAACAGCAGTTCAAGAGAGGATCAGTCTCACTGCCTGGCTTATAAGGCAAGCAGGCTGGAGCTGCTGGCGCTACACAGGAAAGCGAAGAAAAGGGGAGAACTGGTAACATCCCTTTTAGGCAAAAAATGTAGAAGTTGCAAAGATGCCAGTGGTAAAATTGACTGTGGATTACATCGTAACACCTGGGCATTTGAAAAACCCCGGGGTAGATTTGCCAACAGCCTTGTTTTCTGTTGAGGCAGAAGCTAGGAGAAAGTTAACCCAAAATGAACTTATTCAATAAAAATACAAATGTTTGTGTAATAAATAATAAATTTCCTAGGATTATATTGAGAGTTCATTACCATAATGCTTACCAGTTCTCTATATTTAACTGTTTAATCTCATAAGAAGGAGAAAAAATGTTTATTTTTGGGAAACAAAACAATATGAAATCAAAGACAGTTGATGAATGCAAAGGAAAAAATGCTATTGGTGGAGTGCTCTCGTGTTTTGTTCGTACTGTTACTATCTTTGTTTCTTTATAATATAGGGGGAAAAAAAGACATTACACAAAAACGCTTAGCAAATACGAAGTTCGGTTCA
>NW_010134599.1:8212-12826 GCF_000699245.1 Pterocles gutturalis
GGTTCAGCATAGTACTGAAGTGCACAGTTACTGCAGTTTCAAATGTGCAGGGTACAAAAGCATAATTTCTAGATAGACACAATAATATATAATTCCTTTATCTCCTCTGTGAGAAGTCCTAATGAAAGACAAAGATGTTCCCATTTGCTTTAAATTGGTATTTGGCGTCTCCTTTGAGATTATTGAATGTTATTTTACTTTGAGTTGGTATTTGGTGTCTCCTTTGAGATTATTGAATGTTATTTTATCTTCATATAATGCTGAATGACTATTTGCTGAAAAATTGAGGCTCTTTGAAGATGCCTTATACTGGACACCAAATTAATTGGGGTATCTGAACTCTATTAGTCATCTGAAACATCTTGGTCTGTATTTCCTGCACTTACTGACTTGTTAATGTGGTTGTGGTAGGAGAGTAAAAGGGCAAAGACGAAAATGTCAGTGCAGTTATTTGCGGGTAATGCTTCCATCTGGGAAGTAATGAACACCACTGTTCTAGTGAGGAGGCTGGAGTGTATGGACCTTGTGTAAAGTCACTTTCCTAGAAATGAAGTGAAAACCCTATTGCAATAAAAAGTGGAAAAGACCACATTCTGTAGAGTGTCCTGTGCTGAACCCTTTGAAATTTTCCTCCATTGCTGGCAATGAGTGACCAAGAGAGGAATGAGGATACCCAGCTGCTGCTTGTCCTCCACCCTGCTTGGATTTTCCTTTAAGCCGTAGCACTGATGGAGGTGAATTCTCTAACTGTGTCTATTTAACTGTAAATAAATGGATGTCAGTCAGTGAGAGATTTTAAAAAGGAGGAAAGCTGTGCAATTGATCATATGTAACCAGGATGAGAAACTAAACACTGAAACTGCTGACACTGATCATGTTGTCAGGTGTGAGTAATTAGAAATAGGACTGGCAAAACCAGGGTACTTGTAATTTAAGCTGCCTGGATGAACTTCTCCAAAGAAGGATGGAGGTGACCAGCTGTTTAAGGCTAAATCCATGATAAAAATAGCTATTGCATAAAGTATATGAGGAGGCAATCAGTTACTAGAGGTCTAAAACAAAGTATCAATGTTTTTTGTGTAAGAAAAGCTGGAGACCCTTCTCTTCAGGTTCTTGTGGTTGGAGCAAGTGCATTTCGCACTGAACTTGTGCTGGCAGTAGAAGACCACAGAGCTCTGAGTGGAGCTCAGCTAGAGAGCAAGTGATATGATGGACAAGTCTGCCTTAGGATGGTCTCGGCACCGTAGGTCGAGCCCTAAATAAGAGCAGTGCCCTGAAGTAGTACATAGTGGTGGGTACACTTCTGAGCAATGGGCATGTGTGAACTACACAGCATAATGTGAGCACAGCAGCACATGCTTTAGTGTGGGTTCTTGGTCTAGAAGGGCTGACACACTCAGTGTAAAATGTGAAGACATTATGTGTGATTAGACTGACAGTACATTTTCTTAATTTTGAATTTAATTGGTGAAATTGGGGTGGGGGGACTTTCCCAGATTGTTGTTCAGATTTCTGCAGTTGATGGCAGTTTCCTTTCCATGTCATTTGCCTTTATTTCAGTGTGCCACAATCCCTGCTTAACATCCTTACTAGAAAACTATAACAGCAAGCAAAATATTTATCTGCACACTGCCTGTTTCTGAGCTTAAGGTGATGAGATGTGTATTTTTCTTACAATCATCTAGTAATTTGAGTTACTATTCCATATTGGAAAAACAATCTCATCAGTAAGAGCTGTGAGATTTCCCTGTTTTCACAGTTATGTGAATGCCACCCTTCCTGAAGTAATAATCGCTCGTTAACCTTACATTTGCTGCTCTTTCAGATTTCACAGCCAGAACTGACACTGCTGACAGCTTGATAAACTGTTTGCCACTTACGGTGGCTTTGCCTCTTCCAGTAGCACTCTTTTCTGTGTATACTCACTTTCAAGAATCACCCTGATTTTCATCTGAAGCTTCTGTGCAAATTAGGCAGCCTTCGCTGCTCCAAAATTACTGAGGGTAAAATATGTGAAATTCTGGCTCCAGAAAATGTTGCCTATGGTAAAATAATGATTCATGTGGAAGAATAGTTCTGCAGCACAAATAATACGGGTGCACCGTAATTCAGGTCCTAGTTTCACATATGGGTCTTGGCAGTAAAATGATACAGATGAAGATATAGTTTGCAGGTTATATCATAGCTTTTCATTTCATGGTCTGTTTTGGTAATTTTCTGTTTGCTTTTTAGATAACTTGGTGACAAATTTACCGACAGGTGGTGCTGCCGCACTAAGTCCAGTGTGTTCTGTCTTGGAAGGAATGCTGGCACTTGTATTTCAACATCCCAGTGATTTCTCAGGCTCTATAGAAAAATATTATGAAATATTATTCCAGTATAATCTTTTCCATGTATTCCTGGGAAGATAATTAAAATAATGATTCAGGATCTTTTCTTATAACAATGTTACTGTGCTTGTATATAGCGTCTTTCAAAACAATTAGACTTATGCCACATGGGAAAGATCTTGGACTGTCTGACTCTTCCTGTAATAAGCAACAAACATTTTCTTAATACTCGCTGAAGTAAGTAACTATTTCCATACATAATGCTTGGGAACAGAGAGAAAAATGACTTGTCTGAGTCATGTGGGAATTCTTCATCAAGGCAAGGAGTTAAATCCAGGTAATGTGTGTCATACCTAATTTGCTTGCTGTTGGTCAGGTGCTCCTTCCTTAGGAAATAATTTGAAAAAGGATGTCTGTCCTGTCTAGCAGTGACAGAAACATCAGTGTAACATCAGAAAAAAAAATGCTACCTCTGTCCTCTTTCCCAGAAGCAATGAGGCATAGATATTTTATTATGTTTTGTTGTCATTAGTCAGGGCTACTTCTTGTTTGTCTGGGGCTACCAATAAACACAACGTGATTCATGCAAAACTGCTTGAGGGATGGCATGACAACAAAAGCACAGTTTAGCCTTTATTTGGCACTTGTTTGCTTAATGCAGAAAAATGTGTATGAAAGCTATGAAAAATGAATCTCTGCTGTAACACACAGACTGTAAAATCCACTTGATTTATCCTGCAGAAGATATTACAGTATAAAGGAATAATGAAGACAATGCCTACCTTCATTTTATTTTATTTTTTGGTTATGTTGTCATCTTCCATATTATTGCAATGGATTCTGGCCTACATGGAGTCATTGTAACTAGTAAAATGTCTTTATAATCAAAGATGATCTGTGAAGCTGAGCTTCAAAAAGGACTTTTTTAAATCTAATTGTAACATGTGGAATTTTCCTTCCCTTATATGATTACTCTGATTTAATCCTGAACCGTATGGGGGAGATGCAGTGTCACGGAGCAGTAGAGCATTTGAAGAGGCATCATTACCTCTCCAGAAGTAGGGCATTGACTGTAAATACTGCGTTACTATTGTAGGCTGATTATTGCCTCTGTCCTTTGTCCTGTGAGTAATCTAAAGCAATAGTTTCCTTCTTAGGGCCTCTGAATCTCTGGAGATCTTTGGGCCCCCTCTATGGGGTTCTTGGCCTTGGAGAAAGTATCAGAGAAAGGCAAGCTTATTGTGTAAATGTGATATACACGAACTACCATTTTCAATAAAAAATAAATATGTTAGGCTTCTACAAAGTATGAAAGTTTGAAAATCATTGATATCAACTGTGCTCCCTGCAGAAACTGGAAGTGTGAGGGTGAGTAACACAAATGTAAAAATGCAGAAACAAAAGAGCTTCATGCTGAGAAGGGAGCCCAGATTCTTCTGACCCAGCTGAAGAGGGCTAAGAAGACAATTGCCTGGAAACTCTGAACAATTGGAGTCATCTCAATTAGCATTTTATTTTGGATCGAGTGCAGTTTTGGGGTGAATCTCCCAACCACCCCTGGTTTCTCTGCTTTGGTTCAGAGTGGTCTCAGGGCATCTAAACTAGAACCATCTCAGATGAAACCAGGCTGGAAGAGGTACTCCAGGAGCACACCTAGCCCATTTTAGTTGGTTGTGAGCATGCAGGAGACAGGACTGGACTAGATATAATCTGAACGAAACCCCCTGAAGTGCAAGTGATGGGGGCATCATGTCCTCAGTGGTGGGGCTTTTGGTCTGTTGATCCACTCCCAGTGGTCACCACTACTTGCTAAAGCAGGCGCAGCTTAGCAGGTGGCGTGCAATGGGATCCCATCACTGACCACAGTCGGGCTGTGGACGAGTCTTCATGTGGAGGTGTGTGACAGTCTTCATGCTTTCAAAGTAGCCTTCTCTGAAAAGGTTGGCTCTCATGGGTGTTTCTGTAGTGGGTAAGTCCTCGGTGGGCACTAGTGAACCCCAACATTGACAGGAGAGAAGAGCACTGTTCTGAACTGAGTTCCAGCCAACCGAGGTGGTCAACATGAGTGGTAGGGGACTGCAGCGGGTGGGCCCTGCCATTGAGAAAGGGGACAGCTGAAGGGCCAGGGCCCAACTGGCTGACCAGCAAGAGAGCAAAGGGCTCAAGAAACTTGAGGAGTGTGGCATTTTCCCTGCTGGAGTCCCAGTTATGCATTATTGTTCTCCTAAAATGTTCATATTGTCTTGCCCAAATATGTATTTTTTAAAATTTGCAGGTCCTGCTG
>NW_010134599.1:12857-13751 GCF_000699245.1 Pterocles gutturalis
GGTTGGTTTAGCTCTCCTACATAGCGTGAATAATTTTCTTCATTCCTTGGTATTTCTTCCTCCAGGGTATTTAAACTGTTTTATCATTTCCCTTCAGGCTCCTTTTATCTGACAGTATATATTAGACTCCTGTTTTCTCTATTTTTATGTCACAGTCTCCAATCTTGCTTTCATTTATTTGCCTATCTCTGTCTTCAAATATGTGGGATAAGCTAGCGTACTGATATGGCATTTTGCTAAGGTAATAGAAAATTTCGTATAATTCTGGGTAGATCATTACTGCATGATATAAAGCCCTTCAAGATTCAACTTGGACTGTTCTGAAGACACCTGCTATTCAAGTTTCTTTTATATACCCAGCTTTGTTAAATTATATATCTAATGGAAGGGTGTTTTGTGGGGTTTTTTGTTTTTATTTCAGCAAGTGGGATCTACAGAAAATGTGTTTATTTCAATGAAATTGCCTGAATTTTTTTTTAACTTGATATTTGTTCTCCTTTGCTTACAGAGAAAGTCTGCAAAGTCTGCAGTCCTGCAACAAGGCTACTATGGATGCCTTTGCACTGGGGCATAATCTCATTAGTATCACCCATATTTTTTTACAGGCATTAAGGTGCACCAATATAAATCCAATTTAAGGATTAAGACCTGACTATGACAACACACAAACTGAAAGAGAAGCCTTAGCTAAGGAAGTGATGCACGGTTGGAGGATGAGAGACAGCAGGCATACATGGAAACAAGAGAGATTCACAGGTTGCCCAGAGAGGTTGTGCAGCCTCTGTGTTCGGAGGTTTCAAGACCAGACTGGATAAAGCGCTGTGCAAACTGTTGTGACTTCAGAGCTGGCCCTGCTTTGTGGAGAAGATTGGACTAGAGACCTCCTGAGGTCCC
>NW_010134600.1:0-1507 GCF_000699245.1 Pterocles gutturalis
TGGGTCAAAATTGGGGAAAATTGGGGAAATTCCGGGAAATTTGGGGAAAATTTGGGGAAAATCTGGGAAAATGGGGGAAAATTGTGAAAATTGGGAAAAACTGGGGAAAATTGGGGGAAAATCTGGGAAAATGGGGAAGATTGGGTCGAAATTGCGGAAATTTGGGGAAAATTGGGAAAAACTGGGGAAAATTGGGGGAAAATGAGGAAAAATTGGTGAAAAAATGTGAAAACTGGGTCAAAATTGGGGAAAATTGAGGAACATTAAGTCAAAAGTGGGGAAAATTGTGAAAATTGGGTCAAAATCAGTGAAAAATTGGGGAAAACTGGGTCAAATTTGGGGAAATTTGGGGAAAAATTGGGGGAAATTGGTGAAAATTGGGGAAAATGGGAGGAAATTGGTGAAAAATTATGAAAATTGGGTCAAAATTGGGTCAAATTTGGGGGAAAATGGGGAAAAATGTGGGAAAATTGGGTCAAAATTGGGGAAAATTGGGGAAAAACAGGGAAATTGGGGAAAATTGGGGGAAATTTGGGGAGAATTGGGGAAAATTGGTCAAAATTGTGTAAAATTGGGGGAAAATTGGGGAAAAATGGGGAAAATTGGGGAAAAACGGGGAAAATTGGGGAGAATTGGGGAGAATTGGGTCAAAAATGAGGAAATTTGGGGAAAATTGCGAAAAAAGGGAAAAATTGGGGGAAAATTTGGGGAAAATTGGGAAAAAAGGGAAAAATTGGGGGAAAATTGGGAAAATGGGGAAAAATGGGAAAAAATGGGGGAAATGGGGAAAAATGGGGAAAATTTGTGAAAACTGGGTCAAAATTGGGGAAAATTGGGGAAAATTGGGGAACATTAAGTCAAAAGTGGGGAAAATTGGGGAAAATTAAGTCAAAAGTAGGGAAAATTGTGAAAACTGGGTCAAAATCAGGGAAAAATTGGTGAAAACTGGTTCAAATTTGGGGAAATTTGGGGAAATTTGGGGGAAATTTGGGGGGAAATGGGGGAAAATGGGGGAAAATGGGGGGGAAAATTGGGGAAAAATGGGAAAAAATGGGGAAAAATCGGGGAAAATTGGGGAAAAATTGGGGAAAACTGGGTCAAAATCAGGGGGAAACAGGGAAATTGGGGAAAATTAGGGAAAATTTGGGGAGAATTGGGGAGAATTGGTCAAAATTGTGTAAAATTGGTGAAAATTGGGGGAAATTGGGGGAAAATGGGGAAAATTGGGGAGAATTGGGTCAAAATTGAGGAAATTCGGGGAAAATTGGGATAAAAGGGCAAAATTGGGAGAAAACTGGGGAAAATTGGGGGAAAATGAGGAAAAACGTGGAAAAATGAGGAAAAATGGGGAAAAATGGGGGAAAATTGGGGAAAATGGGGAAAATTGGTGACAAATTGTGAAAATTGGGTCAACATTGGGGAAAATTGGGTAAAGCTGTGGAAAACTGGGTCAAAATTGGAGAAAATTGGGGAAAAATAGGGAAATTGGGGAAAATTAGGGAAAATT
>NW_010134601.1:0-25986 GCF_000699245.1 Pterocles gutturalis
GGGGTCCCGCCTCGGGAAGGGGGGGATCCCGTCCCAGGAAGGGCGGGCATTCCCGGCTGTGAGGTTTGTTGCCGCCGTTGGGATGGTGGGAACCGTGCGCACCCCTCACCGGGAGCCTCTCGGGGGCTGTTGGAGGGGGCTGGGGCCCCCAGTTCCGAGGTCGCCCCCTCGGCGACACGTGGGTGTGTGGCTCCCAGGGGGAAGCTTCCCCTAAGCGAAACAAAGAGGGGATGTGTAACCAGGTAGATTTTTAAAGTATAGAGCAAAACTGCCGCAGTCTGGAAAAAAGTTTCCGTTTCCTTTTTCTGACCTTTTTTCAGTCCCTTTCTCTTCTCCCTCGGCAAGCTTCAGGCTCTTGCTAGTATGTTCTCTGAAAGCCCCAGAGCTAATTACATAGCTGCCACTAATTGCTTCTCAAGTTCTTTGCTCATTCCCCAGTACTTTTTTTTTTTTTCTTGTTTTCTTGCTCTCTGAAACAAAACAAACCTCTTAAAGCACAACAGTAATTACAAGGGAAAAAATAGCCTTTCATGTTTGTACTCTGGCATTTACTGTCCAGTTTCTTTCTACCTCAGGTGGCCTTTACTCCCAGACCTTTTCTACTGGAGTGATAACAAAAGAATAGGCGTGTTTGATGTATAAAGTAGGTGTAGCACTGGTAGTGGAAGTAGTCAGATATCTCCCTTTTCTCACTCTCTGACAGAGTGATGCTTTTAGCAACCTTGTTTTCTCATTTTCTTGGCTTTTCTCTGGAAGCCGAGCAGGACTTCCTGGCTGTGGTCCTGTTACCTCTCCTTTTCTATTTAACTGTTCAGTGAAAATGGAGGAGAACACAAATTTACAGTGTCTGTACTGCAGAGCGGATACTTCTGAAAAAGAGGAGAGCAAAATCAAACTGACAATATATTTGCTGTTTGAATCTGATCCTAGTGACTTTCTAATCTAAACACTTGATAGATTCGTTAGGTATTCACTCATGTTTTGCTATAAAGCCACTGGGTTATTTCAAACCACTGTTTAATACTTCAGTTCTTTTCTGGAGTTGGTCAGGAATTGCTCTTCCTGAGTTTGTCCTGGAAGAGATTTCCACACTCTCCTTACTTGCTATCTTGCACTGAGGTAATTTGTTAATATTATATAAGTGAATCTCCTGGTGATATCTGGAATAAAGCTATTGGAATGGTTTCCTTTTTAGATGCGTGAAACTGTTTAAATTTTTCCCAAGTTGGCAGCTCTGGCTGTCCTTTTTTTAAATACACATCTTTGTCTCTAGCTTGGAACTTCACTGAAAAGTTTCACCAGAAAAAGCTCTTCTCAGGAGGAAGGCTAGAAGAAGAAAAAGTTATTTATTTTAAATTACAGGAAAAATCTTGCTGGTTTTGTCCTGTCTTGTTAGGGGGGAGCAGTAAGTGTTATGGGGGGCTGACATACTGTAATGCTTCTGTGGTTTGTAGCATAGGCTTCAAATTGAGTAGAAGGCCCATCCTACAATCAGAATGTACCTCTTGCTGTCTCTGCATAATTTGCAAAGGACTGACTCCAAAAGAGAAATCATTTACTGTGCATAATGGTAAGGGGATAGAAGAGAAACTCATTCAGTAATGTCAACTGCTCATTGGTTTTAATGAAGCAGAAATCTAGGAGGGGGGGTAACATTAGCCCATTGTGTTAGCGTGAGCAGTGTCGTAAAGTATACTGGCAAGATGTACAAATAACCATTTATAATAAGGTTAATTGGTTGGATAAATTTCATGTTTGTTACCTGAGCATTCTTTTAACACAGTCTGGGCTATCTTCTAATATACCTGTATTTATTTAGTGAGCAGATCAGAAGCCATCTGCATCAGGCTGTTAGGTTTACTCGTCTTAGAATGACTGAAGGTCTCTCCTCTTGGTTTCGGTGTTGACAGTTTCCTTGGGCTCGGGCACACAATTCTGTGTGTCTTGAAACCCCCTAGGATGTCTGTGGATTTGTTCACTGGCAACAGTGTGCCTGCTTTTCCATGAGCCTGCTCCTGCATTAGTGCTGCTTGAAGGTCCAGAAGTGACTTCAAAGTGACATAAATGTGTACAGGATTTGATTTTGATCTGCGTAGGAATCACATTCTGTGTGGGGGAAATTGATAAAAATCGCCTATCTGATCAAGCCTTCTCAAATAAGCTGTAGTGTTTCTTGACATTATGGTCGATAAGGAACTGAAACTGTGCTTGCAATTCAAGTGAGATGGTTTTTTAGTAATGAGTATGTCGTGATCCCCCACCCCCTGGGCTTGTTGCAGTCGGTGGCTCAGGGACTTGGTGGATGGAGGGCAGCGGCACCTCCAGCCATTGTGTGACATTTCAGTAGTGGTTTCTGCTGCTGTCGCATGGATTGCTTTGCATGGATCCTGAGCCAACAAAAGTATAAACCTCAGCCCTGAAATGAAACTTGTAAAGGTGTGTAAATCAGAAGCACTGTACCCCAGAGAGTAATAAATGTGACTTACTATTTTGCTGGAGATATGGAGTAATCATTCACTTGCAAGAAGTGCGCTTCCATGTCAGGTTTGGGGTAACTGAGGGTCTCTTGCTCCCTGTGGGGGAGACCTGCATTCCTGAAGTGTCTTTTCCTGTTTGGATTATTTTATGTTTTTCTGCTTTGTATCCTATCATTGCCATCCGTAGGACTATTCTCAGGGCTGCTTCTGACTAAGAAAGAAGTACAGCTAGAGAAAAAGTTGGGTTTTTTTTTTTTCTTCTAGACGCTGGTGGGAAAGCTGGAGAAAGCTCTTCTTCTGGTAAAGAAAAGCAGTAAATAACAATTTATTTTAAAAAAATTCTAGTATTTAAACATTTCAGAGGACTGGTGTGCTAATGCTTGCATTAATCACAAAAAAAGCTTCCTTAATTAGAGGTGAAAGTATGCAGACACTTGGAGAAATTGCTTAGTCTCTCTCTACTCGCACCTTCAATAACTTGAGTTTGTGTCTGTGTGTAGGTAAATCCCTTGGCTCCCAGGACTGTCATATTGAAGGTTTTAAAAATATTGTGAATCCTGTAATCTGACAAAGGCATAGATAGCAAATTGGAGAAGAAGCTGACAGATCTGGGCCTTAATTCGTATCTGTGTGTATTTCGGTGGCAAAACACTTGGTTTTTAGCTTGTGCAGCACTGATTGTATGGGTGTGATTACTACCCATACTACATCTAATCTGTTTTCTCAATTGGTTGTTGGCTGTCCTTTCCAGTTGTTTGCTTCTCTCTGACAATGTTTCATTTTCCTCTTTTAGTTTGACTACTTTACTAATAGAATGAAAGAGGAAGGTCTTGGGAGTGATGAGGACTTCTTCTAAAGTTGAAAGAATTCTCTTGAAGTTGGGTTTTAAGTGCAACATGGTAGACTCTGCAGTAACAGATACTGTTAGTTCTGTGTCTCAAAACACATTTCTTCAGCAAGGATAGTAGTGGGGGAAAAACAAATAATTATTTCTAAGACCTGTAACACAGATAGTAGTGTTAAGTCTTAAGAGATTTGAGAGTGTATATTACGGTAAGCTGTAACAGAAGCGGCAGTAAGGCGTAGATATAGGGGAAAGTTTTTTTTCTTCTGTATCATTTTTGGTCCCTCTATGCACACTTACTTTGAAACAGGGTTTATAGTTAAATGATGAGAGAATAATGCACTGTCAGTAATATTTTCTAAAAGTATGTTTATCCTGCTGTTTTGGGAGGGGAGGGAAAGCTTCTTGAAGGGATCTGATTGGAATATTTAATCCTTCAGTTAGCTGCCCATTATTGGGTAATGACTTATTTAGTAGCTATGCATATCTAGTGGGACGCCTGAATTAGTGATTGCTGGTTCATGTTTCTGCCCTGTGGTTTTGGCTGTTACCCTTTTTAAAGCTGATTTCCATGAAGCTGATTATGTGCAGGCTAGAGTTAATCTGTAACACTATCCTTTTTAGTGACACCTCTTCCAAGGTAAAGTGTTGGTTGTTACCAGGAGCAATCCCTTATTCCCTCACATTTGGAAATCAGTTAATGTGTTTCTTTTAGTCTCCTTCTACCTAGGGAGGCAAATGCATTTCACTGGAGTGGTTGGCTGCAGTTCTTGGAGGTTGTGGGGTGGAGGAAGGGGTGCCTGCCACACTGTGTATTATTGAGCTCTTGGAATCAATGACCTTAGGTTTGCAAAAATGGTTATAGCTTTGGTGTCTTCAATAATAGGGAAGTTTGGTGTTGAGAGTTGGGAGGTCACTCCTAGCTAGCCCTGTGAAACAACAGTGTCTCTTTCCTGCAAGACCAGACTTGCACTGGCAGATGGAGTAGTGTATTTTCATAGTCTGTTACCTGAAAGAGTTTTAAAGTATTCATAGTGTCTTTCTGTTTGTTTTCTTTTTTTTTTTCCCGCTTAATATTACAAGGTCCGTCACCCGGTCATCTGTGTCAACAATCATGTCTTCTGTTCCATTTGTATTGAAGTGTGGCTGAAGAACAATAATCAGTGCCCAGCTTGCAGGATTCCCATCACACCTGAAAATCCTTGCAAGGAAATAATAGGTAAGGACAACTTCAGGCTTTGAAATAACTTTCTGTTATTTACTGCTGAAGGAGATTATTTTGAGTCCAAAGTTATCTGGATATTTTTTCCTCTGTGTTTTTTATCAGCATCTAAGGAAGATCTAACTTTAACTCTTTCTGGAAGCATATATAATAGCTACAAGGTAAAAATTCTGAAGATTATATACGTATTAATGGCTAGATAAATCAAAGGCAGCAAGCACTCAGCAGCTCTGATGGTTGTTTTTTTAAGTCTTGGTTGAATGGTGGCTTTAACTGGAAAAAATGCATCTCACTTGAAGAACTCTACCTATACGTTGCAACCTGTTGACCTAAGAGAATAGCATTTAACTGAGAAGTAGTGTACTTAAATCCAGAATCTTGAATGAGTATGTGGTCTTTTTATGGTTGGTTGGTTTGTTTTGTTCACTATTTCCTCCCTTTTGCTTTATTTTTAAGAAAATGCCTCTTAGCACAGAAATAAGACAAAGCTCCAGTGTCTGAATGAGGATCTGAACTTCCCCAGAGCGAGGAAACACTGCGATCTTTATTTGATATAAAATGCTGTCTGTGCTATCTGATTCTGACTGAAAATTATATCTGAACAATTCCCCTTTGGAAACTTACACTATCCTGTGCTACGCTTGATTCCCACCCCTCCCACCCACTCTCAGCTCTGTTTTAATAGTATGGTTTTAAATAAGATAGGATTCTGTCAAGGAAAATACAGAGTTGAAAAATTCTAAAGTTGTCTTTCTGGTGTGAGGCAGGATATTGACTTCTAAACATCACTAATAGATACTCCTGTTTAACCTGTTCTGAAAATGAAAGGACTTTACATCGCCCATGGTGTAGTAGATTGGTCCAATATTAGCTGTATTTGATAATATGAGAAGCGCTACAAGGCGGATTGTTAGTTTTGAATTGACTGAAAACGAAGCAATCTTAGTGGTTCTTTCATCCTGTGCTGCTTTAGGAGGAACGAGTGAAAGTGATCCTATGTTTAGTCCAACAGTCAGAAAACACTTGCGTAAAACAAGGCTTGAATTGCTCCACAAAGAATATGAGGTAAGGACATGGAGAGTGTTGCGACTTTCCAGATGAACTACAACTGTTAAATTACTGCACACAGCTGTCCCTTTTCCTTTGAGTCATGTTGGTTTTGAGTAAAGGTTTATACTGAATCTGGATGAAACTCAGTTGCATTAATCTCTCCTTCTGGCTAAGGTTCCGAGAGAGCATTTGCTGGTGCTTGAAGTTGTCATGCTTGAAGTCATGGTAATGTTCTTTCTACACTGCAGGTAGTCAAGCACAGCCAATTCGATAGTTTTGTGGGAGTTCCACTACCAGGTGGTATGGGAGGGTTTTCTTTATGCATATTGCATGTTGGGGGGCTTTTTGTTTTGTCTTCGATACAAATGCAAACATTTTCTGAAGTAATTCCCTGTTGCTCAGGGACACTAAATTCCTTCTTAAAGAATATTGAGCACTGTAACCTTATGGCATAAGTTAATTTTTGTCATTGTTGCTTTATTGTTTTCTGAAAGTGAGTGAATGCTTTGAAGTTTGTCTCCACTCTCCTGCTGGAAAAAATATTTTAGGAACAAGGTGTGAAGATGTTAATAAGGAATATGCTTAGTTTGTTTTCTCAGCTGTTGTTTCCTTAGCAGCAGCAGTGTGAAGACACTGCACGTTTTGCAAGGAAACATGTCTCACAGAGAGGAAAATGTGAGAAAGGAAACGGACACTGAGGAAGTGAGGGCTGTCTTTTATCAGCTTGCCTGTAGCTCAGCTTCTTTCACCCTATATGAAAGAAGGAGTCAAGACAAGGAGTCAGCTCCAAAGTCACACAGATAGGCATAGGATAACGTAAAGCTGCTCAAAAAAAAAAAAAAAATTAAATGGTTGTTCTCATGCTGGGCAGGGGATGGTGAAGCTTGATTATTCGTGCAGATATGCCTTGGATTTAGGTAAATGCCATAAGGCCTCCTTTAGTAATATAACCTTGAGCAACTCAAGTATTTAAGTTGGTGAACAGTGTAGAAGACATGTTTCAGGATAAATTATTTACCTCTTTAACAACAGGCTTTTGAAGGTTTTTGCTTCTCTGTGGCTTCAGACTGATACAGCTGAGAGCTTTGCTCTTTATATTTTGAGAGCCTTTTCTAAGATGGTGCTACTTTTGTGTAGCTGGAGCAGCCTCTTCCAGGCAGTGTTCTGTCCATTTTGAATCTTGAGAATTTCAACATCTGAACATGTGATGTTTCAGAATGATATGAGAGAAACATTCTCAAATAACAGCAAATGAGTCAACAGAGGACAACCTTAGGAACACTCTTGATACATGAAATCTTCCCACAGAGTGCCCTAATAAGAGATTCATGTTGTTGAATGCTTTGAAGCTTTTGGTCTGCCTGCCAGTTTGTTCAGGGTCCTCTGTGTAGTCGAGGGATTCACTTCACTAAAACCTTCACTGTGCTTGAGTGTGCAGGTTGATTAAAATCCTGCCTAGAGCACAATACATAAGCATGCTTAGATATATGTGTAAGTGAGTACATGCATCTGGGCTTGCCAGAACCAATGTTTATGTAATGCTGTGGGAACTTGCCAGTATTTTTTAATTAATCTTACACATTATTTTAATTTCTATTAATTTCTGACACCTTTAGGATGAAATAGAATCCCTGCAAAAAGAAGTGGAAGATCTGAGAGGTAAAAATCTCAGTTTACAGACACAACTGAAATCTCTTCTGGATCCTACGGCATCAGCTTTGTCTTGCCAAAATGAAGAAACTAGCCAGTCAGCAGATGAAGCAAGTACCAGTGGCCCAGAAACCCCAGAGGAATGGAGCAAAAAGCTGAAAGTTGCCAATGATCTATATGAAAAAGTAGTGGATAATGTTGAAAAGTTAAAGGAGGTAATAAATGCATTTCTTCAGCTATCTCGTAGCGTAACTGTTTCACGTTAGTTAAATGGGAGTGAGAGCTAGCATGACCTCTGGGTACTTCATAGATCCATGAGAAAGCGGAAAAAATTGAATTCCACTGGCTGTTGGTGTATCATAGTATTTCCATATAGCCTTTGCAAGTGTCAGATGTTATTGCTTGTTCTAGTGAGTCTTGTATGTGACTCTTCTTCAACTCCTCTGTCACTCTATGACTGGGTAATTGGATTATAGTAGGACTTGTCACCAGTATTGATGACCAGATTTTTCAGGCTTGCAATAATCTATGTAATATATCTATTTTACAACATTCAGTGGCCAAACACAGTACAGTTGGCTGAGGCAGATTTTGCACTATTGCCCTCCCTGCTAGCCGATATTTTTGGTGCTATTTGCTGAGACAGAGTAACTTGACCCTTTGACTGAAAATAGACAAGCTTCAGCATTTTATGACCAGAAGCTCCTTTACTGGAAACCTGCAGGTTTTTTATGCATCTTGAATGTAAAACAAAATAAAACTTGATATTGCAGAAGGAGGGGTGAAGGAATAGTCATGTGAAGATACATCTAAATAAAAATATCTTGTAAAATCTACCTACTGGCACGAGAAGAATCACCTCAAGCGTTGAAGATGAAATTTCAATATTAGCTTGAAACGGAAGGTAGAAAGAACTGGACATGCATTTATTCAAAATGCTGCCTTTGGTTCTTCTATTAACAATCCTGGGTTGCCTCCTGCAAAACTGAAGTGTTATGTGTTTGGGATACTTTTTCCTTTGTAAGCATTAATAGTGTTTACACTTTTCCTGTGCTACAGACTGAAAGGCCCACATTATACTGTTCTGCCATTCTGTTGTTAGTGGGACACTACTAGTTTTGCCTCTGTGTAGTCTAAAGCGAAGTGTGACCCTGATCGGACTGTGTGATAAACACTAAAAGGAATAAACTGAGATTCCAAAATTAGTTTTTTCAGTAGCTTGGTAGGCTCAGACTTCAACTTTACAGGCTGAGACACATGTTCTGCCCTCCTAAGAGGATCCCAGGAGCTTCAGAGTCACCTGTTTTTGGCAAGAGGGGATTCACAGCAAGTTCTTGTCTGCCTCATTTTTTTTTCCCCATTGAGTTGAATTGTACTGCCTCTTTTTTTTTTGTGGTGACTAAGGTTTTTAACTTTTTCCCTATGTGAGTAAAAAGAATATGGCAGGGAGTGAGAGAGGGGTATGTTTGGGGTTTTTTTCAGTATGATTTCAACCTTAGCAAGAAAAGGGTTTTAAGTTCATGGAGTCTCTGAATTTGGTTAAGGGTCAGATATGAATAGAGGTTTAAATGGGTTTTAGGGACCAAGTCTTAAACTGTGATCCAGGCACTCTCTACCCATCTGTTCCCTGTTCAACAGCTGCTCAATTCCAGAAGTACCTAAAATCACTTGTCTCTTCTTTTAGTCCTTGTTTTGCTTCTGAGCCTGCACTGACCAACCCCAGTCTGAAAAGCAAGATCTCTTTCCCCTGAACACCAGAAACCATCTTATTCCCTAAAGTACCTGACCCAGTAGCTTCAACCACCCATCGCTTCCCAGTGAGACAGAGTCCCTCAGAAAACGTGGTTGTTTTCTTTTTAAAATCAGACTGAGACAGGAAGTAGCAGCCACCTTTATCATTTGATGTCCTACAGCAGAGACTCCCAAAGTAGGCATTATGACTTTGAGTGGAGTCATAATGAGTGCAGAAGTGGTGATGAAAACCCAGTAGTAGAAATACTAGACAAAGTACACTCATTAATAATGCGGTTACATGAACTCATTAATCTAGGCCTTGTGCTGCAAGTGGGGATCCCTTGCAGATACTGGTTTGGAGGGTAGAGCGCTCTCTGTAAGAAGGATATCCGAGAGGTTCAGTCCTGCCTTACCATGTGCCAGGTGGATGCCCTACCTACCAACTTGATGCAAGTCATGCAATTTTCTGTTTGATTGTGTGGATGGGGAAGCTGTGTCTTTGGAAGGAGAGAAAGGTCTTGGCCATGTTGTCAAATGGTTTGGTGTTCCTTTGGAAGTGAGGTGTCCTGGATTCTTACTCATTGCTTTCAGTGTAGTTTTTTGTGCTTTTATTTTTTAAATATCAAATACTCGGACATCCAAGCCCTGGGCTCAGCCTTCCCATTCCTTCTTTACCAGAAGGAATGTATTCTTTACCCTTCCTGCCCCTAAGAATACCGGGCGAGGGTGGGGGGGGAATGTTTGGGTTGGTTTTTTTTACTTCTCCATTCCCCCTGCCCCCCACTGTCTCAGCCTCACCTGGAGAAGTTGCTGGGGATATTTGTATAAAGCATTTAGAGTTTTCTGCCTCTCTTACTGCACTGTTTGATGCTTCTGAAAATGTACATTTCATTCCTGAGCCCAGTTGCATAGCTCCTTCTTTGGATCTAACTCTAGATCATACTTTTATTATGCAGTGGAAACATCATCTAATTGAGGCTATGAATTATGAGTCCTGGACTGGTGGTGCTGTTTTCACCGTACAGAGATTGAGCAGAGTGTGAAGCACAAAGCGTATTTTCTACTTGTTAGGATGGTGGCATTCATTGTTCTGAAACACAGCAGCAAGAAAACTTCTCTTTATATGAAGTGTCTTGTTAACAAGAGTGTCTGCTGAATGGAGAAGGAATTGACCTCAATTCAAGGAGTAAGGAAAGCTGTGAATCAGGAGTCTTAATCACAACATCCTGGAAGAAAGTGAAGAAAGACTGCAAATAGCTTGCTGTAATGGATTTACATCCATAGGATAACTATGCTTTAAAAACAACAAGCCAAAAAAACCAAAGTAATCTTACTCTAATTTGGAATGGAGGAAGCTGTTCAACATTAGTTTTGCTGATACCTGCACATTGTAATGTTAATGTACTTAACATATTTAGTCATGTGGAAAAAAAAAAAAAAAAAAACATGGAATTGCCATTAGTACATCTCCGTAATGACTTTCTGTACTAACTAACATGGCTGAGTTTATTTCCCTAGATAGGACACTTGCGATGTGTTTTGGGAATATAAATAAAAAATGTCTGTTCGCTATTCAGTTTTGCAAGCCATTTCCCATGGTGATTTTTAAGTGGTGTCCCTGTCTGAAGGCTGTTTCCTGCCTTCACATTTCTAGTTCTGTCTCTTTAAAAAGGAGAAACAGCTTGTCCTATAAATATTAGAAGTCATTTCTGATTTACTGTGTACTTATTTTTTTCTTTTTCTTTTTCTTTTCCTTAGGCAATCTAGAAACTGAGCATGGAAAACAATAGCCTTTTAAGAGAGAATATGCGACTAAAAGCTGAAGTTGATAGTAGATCACCCCAAAAGTATGTGAATATTTTAAAAGCTACCATATTTTATTTATAGACTGTTTGACTGTTGTAGGACTTTAACCTAAAACTGTGGTGGTATACATGGTGTTGCATATGTGTCTCCAGGTAGACTTCGGAATTTTTATCTTCATAGACTTGGGTGACAAATGCAACTAACAGAATAGCAGCAAGTCTACAGTGAAGGAATATGACATAACTAGTAGTGCTATTCCTTGCGTCACGTGGCCAATACTGAAGGACTGGATTTATTAGTTGAATTCTGCAGTTAACTTATATTTGTTGTTGGGAAATTTCTAAGTCAGGTATATGGTCAAAGTAGAAGGTCTGTTACTGAGTGCAGAGGTTCTGGTTGGTTGTATTTGGTTTTGTTTTGTTCTTCCATTTGCTGCCTTCAGGATTTGTTCTGTGGACTTAGACTCCCTATTTAGGGACAGTCCCTGGTAGCTTTGTCTCTGGGCAGGATATGTAGAACTGAGTTTCTGCAGCATGAGAACCTCATTCAGAGAACTGACACCTATGTTTAATACTCTGTCTTAAAACAGTTAAAACATCAAAAACAGTTACAACATTAAAAAAGCAAAAAATTTGCCATACTGATTACAGCTGTATGCTAAGGTAGGTCCTTGAAAGTACTTTGTGAAGCAACATGTGCATATTTTTAAGGTTGTGTTCCTTTCTGTCATTGGTTTTCTACCTTTTGTCTGTCATTAGTTTAGAATTTAGAAAGCTAAGAGCAGTATTAGCCGAAGGTTTATATGGTGCTTTTGAAGAAGGGGGATGAGGGCTACCTGTGTAACGTGTGAAGAGAGCTCTCTGGATTTTGTTCTAGTTCACAGCTCACTTGCTGAAAGATAAAATTTATCCTTATAGAGAGCTTGCTTGCCAGACTGCTTGTCATTCAAGACCACAAGAAAGACGATGCATGATCCTTTTGCTATGCTGTTAAATGCATAAAAGTACATTCTGCCTTGAAGTCCCCTAATAAGGGAGATAGAGCCCTTTTTAAGGTCTTGGCAATGGAGAGGGCTTTGATGGCATGGAATATCTTTGCCTATAAGATTGGAGAGTGAGTTAGCAAGGATGGCAAACTTGAAAAGTACATAGATGTAACTCAATAAATCCTAGAAAAGACCAGATCATATAACTTCATTTTACTTTACTGATGTCAGGTAAGCTGCCCAGTGTAGAGAATTTCCATTTCTTCTAGCATGTGCGTGCTTTATCATCCTGTTGGTCAGAAAAATTAGATATTGGAGGCAGGGGATGGCGTGGGTGAAGAAGTAGTCTTTGTTGCAAGCTGATAATTTTCCCATCTTTTGCCAGTGTGGCCTGAAACAATAGCCAGTCACTTTCTTCTGTAGAAGCACTGACATAGACAGATGTTTTTAGAAATTGGACAGTGTAAAGGTCTGTTTTGCAACCCAGATGCCAGATAGGTTGTCCTATCTGTGTCTCTACTATTAAACTGCTTTTTTCAGTCTCCAGAACGAATAATCGTGTCCTACCTGCCTGTTGGGAATGATCTTTGGCCCATGCTAACTCTAGAACTGTGCATGGGAATTGAGCACGTGAGTTGAATCAGGCCTAAAATGGGCCAGGAACAGTTCAAACACTTCAGGTGTGTAGACACTTGCATGTCTGTACCCTGCTTGTGCTATCTTCAGCTTTGGTTTTACTTTGAGCCCAAGTGGTGTACTACAAGAATTTAAGTATATGCAAGGAAAAATTTGTCCTGGAAGAAACCCTTCTGCACCTTAAATTTAGCAGTTTTGACTCACCCTACCTGTACATTCAGTCCTAGTCATGTCTTCTAGACAGAATTTTTCCAATTCTTCTAGGTAAGCATGACTTAATCAGAAGTTTACTTTTTCTCTTTACTTGGTTTTGTTGTACTCTCAGGGCTCTCCAATGTCCATGGGTTTTTTTAAGCAATAATGCTTAGGACAGGATACTAGATTCCAAATAAAGCCCCAGTAGCACTAAAGAGACCAGAAAATGTGCCTTGTGTCTTGCTGCAGCGTCTTATCTTACAGTACCCTTTATGTTGTTTTGTTTTGTCTGGTACTTTAGTGCAACTGGCCAGTACCAGTTCTGCTAAATAGCTACTTAGAAAGTTACTTCCTACCTCATTTTGCATTTGTGCTGCTAATGTCCCCTTCCAAAGTGTAGGACTTTACCCGTTTATTGGTTCTCTTCAGGTTAATGTTTTGATCCACATGTCAAACTTAAAACAATTCTTTTGAATTGCAGTCACGTCCTTCAGGTGGTAGGAAGTCTCACCTGTCTTAGTGTTGTTAGCAGATTTTATAAATTAACTTTCACCCTTGTAGTCATTAGTCTGGTCAATATCTAGACCAGACCTAACATCAAGACATTTTTAAAATGTCCTTCCAGTTCTGATGGCAAACTTTGATAATATCTAAAAGGGCTTTTAACTAGGCTTTACACACTGGACCAGGGTTGCAACAGCTGTTTTCTTACCTTGCTTATGAAATCAGAATTGAAGGCATAAGCATCAGAGCCCAACAGTGTCACTATAATTAAACTTTTCTGTGCAGGTACACTGATTTGCCAGTGCAGTTGTTTCAGTGTACTTTATTCAGAATTGTTCAGAAGGTAATTTTTGGAAAAAGTTTCTGAATGGCTTTCTAGTGCAATTTAAAATAGCTACCAGATTGGATCTTTGTAATTTAGTGTCACCACCATTGTTTCATTTGTCATATATTTCTTAGGTTCAGATTGTCAGGTATGGTTTAATGCTTAAACAACTGGCTAGGTAACTAACTAAAACCTGTATCAAATTATTTTCAAAAGGATTTGTCAGTATTCAGTCCCCTTATCCCAAGCATAATGACACTGGATCTGAATATTATAACCTAAATTATTTTAGTAGGCTTTGCTTTATAGCAAAGGAAACGCTGATGGCAGGTAAATTATCCCTTTGTAACACAGAATCTATCTCTGACGTCACAGGAAAAATGTAATTATCCCTCTTCAGTGGTCAATAAAAAACTTTCCTTTTATTATAGTCTTGAGTTTTTTTCCTTGTTCGTGTCCATTAAAACCTGCTGAAAAATGTCATGTATGTCAATAAAATTGACATTCCAGCCATGTCAGGGATTTTTACACAATTTTTTAATTGATGATGCTGATTGATTAGATTTATTTTTTTTTTCATTAAACACTTTTGAGAGTAGACCTTCAACAGAATATCATACAATCATACAGTTGGGACATAGGTCTGAAAAGCAAATAGAGGCAAGTTTCTTGCTGGGATTCTTAACAAAGACCTGTGTTAATATCTCATTTCTCAGGCAAATCAGACTGAGTGTTTGGTGGTTGTTGCTTGTTCTTTGTTTTCTCTTTCTCCTGAGGAATTTTCAGTGACTTCCATTTTCCCGATACAGAACAGGAAGACTTCTAAAAATTAAGTTTTGCAGGATGATAAAGCCCTGCTACTTCCAGCTCTACTTAAAATAGAAAACTGTTAGGTCTATTGGCAAGGCACAATGGATCTAAAAGCATTTTTGGCAAAGGGATGTTTGCTTTTTACCTGAAGGAAAAATAACTAGCAAGTCCATCTACTCCAGGGTATAGTGTATTTTATGAATGGTTAGATTCAAATTAGCTTGAACCAGACTTCTAGGCTTCCTAGGAGCCTTTTCCCTAAATATTTAATTTCTTCTGCCAGTTAAAATCCCAGTCTGAAAAACTATCTGTAACATGCACAAAATTGTTGCATTATCTTTTTTTCTCTGGTTTTGTGAGTTGGTTTATTGTTACTGTTTTGAGGGGTGGGTTTTTTTCTCTTTCTCTAGTTTTACTGTTTATCTTGTCTAGATTTGTGACTTTGGATACCTGCACACTGATATCTAAGGCTGTTGACTTTCTAGGTCATTCTGTACAACATTCAGTTTTTATCTAACTCAAATATTTCCACTCATGCCAGACTATTTAATTCAGTCCACATTTCACGGAGTTTACGGTTAGGCTTATAGTAACCTGTGTCCAGGGTGCAGAGGCTAAGAACGCTGCTATCTTCGTTGATAGAAAACTGTGCTGCTTTTTCACCTCCCTGCAAGCTTGCTGTTGCAGAGCAGTTACCATCTTCAAAAACTAGCTGCAGTGTGGCCTTAAAAGTAAATAGGAGAAAATGCTATTTAGTAGCCTTCAAGACAGTCGTTGAGTTCTTGAATCGTAGCATAAAACCCTGAGAAAGCACCCAGTCCAGGCATGAAGATCTAAACTTTAATCAGATAGGTAAGGACATTCAGATCTCACTGCTTGGTTTTGTGGTGTTTCTGATGTTTTTTTTGTAATAATTCTGAAGTAATCCTTTCTGTCTTATGCTATTCACCGACCTCAGGTATAATCTGGCTTTCCTATGTGGAAGACCAGTGCTGCTTCACAGAAGAGATGTTAAAATGCTTGGAGAGGCTTTGCACATTTGTGAATTCACCCAATCCCCTAAGTGAAAGGAGAACCTCTTTTCAAAGAATGTACCTTGGCTGTTCTTCTGTTCAAACCCTGCTCTACAGTCATTCAACAAGCAGTAAAACTTAGCTTTATTCATGTGATGTCAAGGAAGTGGATTTCCCTGATGCTCAGGAGAGATTTCATGATGAAGGCCATGTGTCTTCAGATTGGTTTGTACTCTATGAACTGTGTGATGGAGGCGATTTACTGCACAGTATTTGCTTATATTGAAAACAACTTGTTCTTTTATAGGCTTAGAAAATTATATATAGCAAGTGTTTCTACTGCTTCTTTCAAGAAGGAGCAGTTGTACACTTTCTTCTCCATGGCAGGGGGGTTGGAACTAGGTGATCTTTAAGGTATCTTCCAACCCAAACCATTCTATGATTCTGTCAGCCAGCCCAGTCTGCAGAATGGGGAGCAGTAGTAGGCTATTAGCAAGACTTTTTCTTTATTTGAACCAAATTTAGTTACTGATTAATAAAGCAACGTGCTTGAGGTATATTTCTTGACTTTGTTTTTTCTTGCTTGCTAGGGAAAGGCCCCCATCTGACAGTAAGTGTTTTTTCTTCTTAAACATGCCTGTGCAAACATGACACACTTTAAAGGCAATTGTATACAACCCAGGATATTGTCAAGATGTTGCTGCAGATTGCCTTCTTAGTTGATGTAGAGGATGATTGCAGAACTTATCCAGCTGCATCTGGTACGTTATATAATAGAAAAGCTGTAGAAACTAGTAGTGCTTTCAGCTGTTTTGTTCTTGGATTTCTTACATCTTTCTTCCTATCTAACTGCAGAACCAAAGTGACAATGTATATCTAAATGATGGGGCTGGATTTGGTTGTGCATTCTGGCATTGCCCTGATTTCAAACTGTGACAAGCCCTGACTGTACGTTGCCGTTTCTCACTTCTCATTCTTTGTTTCCTTTGGAGGATGGATCATGCTCATGTATCTGAGCCACAGAGTGGTCCCCTGTCTGGGCCATCAGGTGATTAGAACTAGAGAGTCATTTTCCATGGCATCCTTGCAGCCACAGTCTTCTCTAACTGGTTATACAGGAAAACTGTTTGCTGCAGCTGCTTTCTGTCCATAAAGAGAAATGTTTGTATGAGGTTGGCTGGTTTTAAACTGAGTTGATATGAGTTAAGGGCTTAACCAGACAGACCTGCTACAGTCAGTGGTCACTGATGTGTGAAAATAAAACCCTAACACTGAATTTGCAGAACTGATAGATAAGAGAAGAAACAACCAAAGAAATTTGTTCTCTTGTGGGTGAGAAACTATCAAACTTCCCAAACAGTTTCCAATTCTTCAGGAGTACTCGAACATGACTGAGGGAGCAGTTGTGGCATAATGTGAAAGAGGGTTACTCAAACACTGTAGCTATAATGTTAGTTCTTCTTGCTCACTGTAGATGAGAGCTGACTGCAGCTTTCTGATTGGTGTCAGGTTAGAATAATGCTAGGACAAGAAGGACTCTTAACTGAGGAAAGGCCCTGAAATATGGGGTTCAAGTGCTCATCTAGACATCTAGTGTCACCTCAGACACTATAACATATCCAGTACACCTGCCTGGGGCTGGTAGCTGTGATACAGGACCTATAGGAGACCTGTATCCTTCCAGAGTGATAGCTGGATGCCAGCAGTTGTTGTGTAAAAGACCTTCAGCCATCTAAACTGTTATCAAGGTGTCTTCATCAAAGGATCCAAATCCCACCTGAAATGTCTTTCTATTCACTTTATGAGCGACAACTAGTTTCTCTGGACTTTCAGTTTTCTATAAAGAGGATGTACTTGAAACAAATACGGTGAGATACAAATATGTTTTCATTGTTTAAGTGATACAACTGAAGAACAATACCCTAACACTGAAAAGACTTCGTCCATGTATGAGGATATGAAAAGTGCTCTTTACCACATACGTACTGAATAACTTGACTTCTGCTGAAGAGTGTATCAAATGGTTACCAAGTCTGAAGTGGTTCAAATACTTCAGGAAAAATAATTTATCTAGTGTGTCAGGCCAAACTTCAATTTATTTTCATGTAACTGTACTGCATTCTACCTATTATCATCAGATCATAACTTTTTGGCTGTGACACAGCTCACTGTACATCTGAAAGGAAAAGAAGAGATATCTTGGAGTGGTTTGGTTTGGGGAGATGGGGAGGGTTCTGGCTTTAACCACAATATGCATGTCTTTTAAACTGTCTGCTGACCTGCCAGATCAGCAACTAAAACACCTATATCATGTTCTGGTCTAGAGTAATTGGTTTAAATAATATGGCCATGTTAAAAAACCCGTGTCCTTGAAAATTTGGGAAATAAATGCATGCAAGCCTCAAAGCGGGATCAGCAAGCAACTACTGTTCTGGTGCTTAACTGCAGAGGTAGCTGTTTGTAGGCAGCATGTCAGATGCTCCATTTCTGAAAACCAAAATTTCCAAGCACATCCCTCTACAACAATTAACATATTAGTGATGCTATTTGGCTTTGAATGACATACTGTTTTATTTTTTTTTAAACTGAGGACACTTGTTATAAAAGTTGCACTTAAGAAAGAATACAGTGCTTCTTCCTCATAAGCAAATCTGAGGCTGTCACTAATGCTGTTTGCATTAAATAAACATATTACACCATTCTTCCATTAAAAAGGAATTGCCAGGTATACATATAAATGTAAACATGTTTAATTTTTATGTCAAAATGTCTGTTATAGCAGACCTCAGAAAATCTTGCTTAATTTACATAAACATTTTTCCCCATCTCTCACTTCACTGTTAAGCTAAATTGTATTTTTGCATCATTTTTATATCATTTATTAAGCAGTATAAGGTTTGCTCCTGTAAGGCTGCGTGAGCTGATCTTTTCAAGAAAGGCAAAATTAAGTACTTTTGAATCACCCTAGGAAGCAGGAAGGGTCTTGCTTGGGCCCTGCTGTGCTACAGTGACTCCTTCAGTATCTTAAACCAAAAATCTGAGTTCCTTTTATTGAAGGAGGGAATAAACCAAAATGTGTTGTATATGAGGTTGCTTATTTCACTGTAACTCCCGTCATCTGAAAATATAATTGAAACATTCCTGAGCTGTCTCTGATTCTGCTGTTGTCTAGTTTCATAGGGGAGAGGGAGGAAGTCTTATGCAACTTTCTCCCATGTCCCTCTTGCATGCAACCAGAAATGGAGAAATTGCTATAGTCAATTGAGAAAACTTGTTACCCATAGAGTAAGCAAATTAAAAAATCATTTTTATGAAGACAAAGGTAATTGGGTAAAGGTAATGTGGAGGTGGGGGGTCCTTACCTCGATAGAGTTCCAATCCAGTCAGCTTCTTTTAGGGGGGAAAAATATCTTAGTAAGTGAACAGTCCTGTTCTAAATATAAAACTGCTACCTTGCCATATTGTGTCTACAAAGCAGTGAGTGGCACATACCAAAACTGTGGAGCTTAGGCTGATCTGATTTAAAAAGTAGTCCAGTAGCAGTTCTGTGAAAGAACTGACTCAGACTGTTGTGTGAATCTTCCTGACAACTGAACCATCTATACCAAAATCTTCAAAGTCCTTCAAATATACAGAAGCAGTTGAACAGTGAAATAAGTCAGTAGATCTGGTCGCTTGTGCCCAACTTGTTTGGGGCTTGTGATACCTCTTATTCCTTTCCCCGACTACCCACCTAACCATATTGCAGTTGTCAGCATAGAGCAGTTTCCTACTGCTTTGGGCTCAGAAACTGAAGAAACAAAATGCAGTTCGTTTTTTTGCTGGAAATGCATGCACAGATCCATGGATGTTTTGCCAGCATAGTCACAGGCCACAGATATACCGCCTTCAGACCTCACTGGTCTAAGGGTTGCTGTGGGAGCATTTTGAAAAGGGGTAAGGGAATGGAGTGGGGAAAATGGAATGGGAATTCCCTGGGACTCTGAAAGATGCTGAAGGAGGGACAGGCAGACAAAGAAACAAGGTGGAAATTCCGGGCAGTGTTTGTTCCTAGAAGAGTGAATGTAAACTTGTGCTGTAACATGGAGCTGCAAGGTGGAAAGCAGAGGTTACTGTAAGCCTACATACAGAATTGTCATTTCTTTGTCACATCTCTTATGTGTCAGAGTTGTAGGGTAGCTGCAGGTCCTTCCCTCCTTCCTAATAATACTAGAACTTTAATTGTTCTTTCTTTCTGTAAATTGAAAGCTGCAGATGGAGCAGGGAATTCCCTGGTGCCCACCTGTCAGTGACAGGTTAGAATTAGTCAGGGCATGTAGCTGAAACCTTCACCTACACTCTGGGGAAGGTCAGTCTTGAAAGCTGATGGAGGATGGGGGGGGAAGGCACGTCCATATCTTGGCAGTTGAAAATGTGCTCAAGCTGAAAGCCCCATGAACACACAACTTTCACAAGCCACAAGTGACAGGTTTTTTGTATTGGAGTCAAGGAAGAAACTAGATTGTTCCGATTGTAAAGCTCAAAAGAATGAGTAGTGTCTGAATTAAGTGGAAATACCATCCACACAATGGCCAAGGAAAAGCTGTATATCTAACAGGAACATAATTGAAATGGTCTGTATAAGTATTTAAACCACCTCAAAGAACTATTGCAATTTCTGAATTTCATATTGGCATTTTATATGGAGCAAGGTGACATTGTGTAAAAAAAATGTATTGTAAAACACTGCTGTACTGTAGGAAAATGATTGAATGTAAATATTTCAAGATGTGGACCACTGTTCAAATGTTATTGTAAATCTTTGCCATTGTTTTAGGGGATAATTCTTCATGCATATTTGAGTTGAATTGATAGAAGCAGCCCCTGAAAGGGTAATCTGCTTGTTATTGCCTTAGTACCACTAATAGTTTAATTTTCGCTTTTCAGGTCTTCAGCTCCACCTGTACATTATATATGATGATTTATTCTTTTTCATAACTAGCAGAGCGAAGTTCTGACTTTTGTTTTCAAATTAACACAGTGCTTAATAGCTTTGTTCTTTCTTGAAATGAGCTCTCAAAACACCACAAGAATGTCTTTTTCCAGATTAATATTTTCTTTCTTTTTTACTTCTTACAGGTTTGCTAGGTTTACAGTAGCTGCCCTTCAGTCCAAAGTAGAACAAAGTGAACGTGAAATGAACCGTCTAAAAAAGGCACTGGAAAGAAGTGATAAATACATAGAAGAAATTGAGTGTCAGCTTTTACAGCTGAAAAATGCAGGCGAAGGAACCCAGACAGTGAGTACGGTTACTGAGAGAGTGCTTTCCACAGATCCTGAAGGAGCTGAGAGCGGTGAAGATACGACATGTTTGAAAACCCAAGTTGAGGAGAAAAAAGCTCTGACTGCCAGTCAAAGTCCTGACAGTCTTGAACAGCTGACAAGTGGTGGAACTTGTTTAAGGTCTTCCAGTCAAAACAGTTCAAATGGCTCAAGTACCCAGTGTGCCCCAAAGAAAGAACTGTTTCCAGGATGTCAGGGGGTTCTCCTGGATGAAAATACGACAAATATGGATGCCTGCTTAGAAGAGCAGTGGAATAAAATTGAGGAATGTAGCCCATATAAGGATGAAGAACTTTATGATCTTCCACCACCATGCACTCCTTTTCTGTCCCTCAGTCGCCTTCAGTTGAACACTCCTGATGGAAAAGAGAATGCAAGGAAACCATCAACTTTCCTGAGAAAACTGAAATTTGAAGAGTTTTGTGACACTTCAGATGACTGCAGCAAAGATTCTCCAGAGCACAACACAAGCAGCTGTAATAGCGAAAAGAAGGCGAACTGTTTTACTACGGGAAAATCAGGTTTTTGGGGGACCTGCTCAGCAAATTTTGCTGATAACTTAGATTTTGATGAATCAGAGCAAAATTCGGTAGCTGGTCAGTCAGATGAGACATCAGCAAAGTCCAGTGATAAAACAAGTTCCTGCTTACCTAAAAGGTTACATACTCTCTGCTCTTCTGAAACGAATCGCACAAGAACCTCCAGTGAGGCATCTATGGATGCTGCATACCTCGATAAAATTTCCGAGTTGGACTCAATGATGTCCGAATCGGACAACAGCAAGAGTCCATGCTATAATTTCAAGTCCTCCGATCTTGATAATTCTTCAAAGTCAGCAGAGTGCTCTAAGCTTCTGAATGAAACTGAGAAGAAACTGGAAGACATGAATGAGGAACAGAATATGAAGTGTTCGGAGACAAGCAATCTAACGACTGATAGAGCCGGCTGGAAACCTGCTATGTTTTCTGTCCACTCCCCAACTGAGCTGGATATGAATGACCACTTTCCACTGTTTAGAGGCCAAAACGTAGTAGCTAGTGATATCAAACCTCCAAACTCTTTATTTCAAAGAGACTTTTCACAGAGTTTACTATTCAGTAGCTCACAAAGGTTGTTTGAGGAACAAAAGTTCGGTTCCTGCTTTTTAAAGATGTCATCTGACCTGCACAATCAGCTGAGTCCTCCTTGGGTGTCATCCTTTATAGCTCAAAGGAAAAATAAAAATGTCAGTCAGTCGACCAAGAGGAAAATTCAAAGCAGCCTTTCCAGTGCTAGTCCGTCAAAAACCACCAAAAACTGACTCTGCGTGGAAACAGAACGTGACTCAAAGTCGTCAGCCTGCAAATGTTTAATATTTACAGGTGAACTTAATTTTTAATGACTTCAATGCAATCTGATCCTGTCTTTTTAACTGTGTGAAAACTGAACATTCCCTTGCCCATTACAAGTTCTTTCCTCGGGAAGAACCGTTCTAGATTCTTTTCTTCAGCTGGGCATTTTGTTTACTTGGGGTTTTAGGGGTTTGGGTGGGATTTTTTAAGTTTTTGGGTTACGTGATCTTTCAGTTGTGAGCACAGCTAATGGCTCCCTTGAAGAGGACAGTTTCAAGTGGTCTTGTCAAATCAGTCATTTATGTAAGAATTTGTGTTAAAGGTTACGTTTCCCATTCCTGAATATGACATTTTGTGCATGTAAGGCAGCTACTGGCTATATATCCTATGGATTCATGAAACTGCTGTAAAACAGTGTCAGTTTTGCCATAAAACTTGCCTCCCAGAGGAAATGTTGCTGCTTGGACTATTTTATAACACTGTACTGTATAAGAAACTCTTGTTTTAAGTGGGTGTAAGGCAGCAGCCTTTTTCTTTTCAGGATTACAACACTTCAGTTAGAAAACATCTCTTTAACACTGCAAACATGGCTTGTATTTTTTGAAGTTAAGCACAATTTTTAATTTAGTTCCCAAAAAGCGTTGTTATTTGAAATGTGTTCAATATGCCTGTATAGACAGTAAAAATGGGTTTGTATGCTAATGACTTGTTTACCTAATGTGCACTGAACATTTTACATTAATACTGTACCATTTTACATTAATACTGCATGCTTTTCTATGTGAATTGAATAAAACATAAGCACTGTAATCCTTGATGTTGCCTCAAATGTTGAATTAGAAAGAAGAGATTGGGGATTTTTTTTTTCATAATTTGGAAAATATCTAAGTTTTATGAGACATACATGTGAGCTCATTCACAAAAAAAGAAAATCTCCCTTCCTCCTCCTTGTTAGACATATTGCCATTCTAGTGTCAGCATCGATACAGCTGATGGAAATGGCTTTCGGCCTCTCTGGAGGTGACTCTTTCATGAAAGTATTGCATAGGTCAACATAATGTGATGGCCTTCTACAGGCAGGAGACCTAATTAAGCAGCAGAGCAAAATTGGTTTCTTTGCATTATTGTGTTTAAGGTTTTTTTAAGGGCATATTTAATTGTAAGATGGAGGGTTTTCTTTCTATTTAGGCCTCTGATGGCATTTTGTACAAACAGCACCCTTGCTTCATCAATACCTATGATATGAAAAATCCATATGCTGCCTTGCGTCCCTTTGAAAAGAGGGATAGCTGCTTGGAAAGTTTCAATAGGCTGGTGGCTCATCTCTTTGTAAAGTTAAGTCCTGTAAGCGGTTTGAACAAGAACTGCATTTCACATTGTAACATGTGCATGCATTCGTGCAATTCGTGTGTTCATTCTTTTTTTGAGAAACAGCTTTACCGAAAAATCATCATTCATGCCATACCTGCAAGAACCCTTTCCTGGTGACAGGCAGGATGGCATTGCGCTTTCATATCCAGCTTTCAGTATACCGCCTGAATTTTAATCTTCACAGAAAAATCTAGTCATTCAATTTTAACATATTTTTCAGAAATCAGGGTGCTGGCAAAACCATCCGGACATGAGCTGCAATTTGATTTGACTAGTTTTACTAATAAGTCAAAAAATGCTGCCTTGATTTAGCCCTTTGGGAGAAGAGGCAAGGGCTTCTCAATACATCTCTAATATTACTTTCTTAAAACATCTTTGTATTGGAGAGCAATCGCAAATATGCAGCAAATCAGTGTTAAGGTCATTGTTTTGTTTCATTGTGGGTTTGGGGGGAGGTGTGCTTATGGGAGTCATTTTATACTCCAGTATACTTCTGATACACAAGTAATTTTCAGTGATGGAAAATACCTGGTATGATACAGTGGATCTTACCTGAAATAAAACTAGAATAGAGGAAATTGTTGGGGGGGGAGGGGGGTTTAATACTGTGTTCTAGTCCTTTGGACAGGAACACTGCTTATGAGCTTGGTCTTCAATATGGATATTTTGATTTCACATGTGACACACCTTGAGTGGATAGAAGAACTGAGCCTAAGGTTAAAAAAAATGCTGAAGATAAAAGTCATAAACTTCATATCTTATTCTCAAGCAGAAACAGAGTGAGGCATTTCTGCATTTTATTTGGTTAATATAGATTGTATTCCTTTTGGCTTAAAGTTTAACAGGGTGGATGGTGCAATATCAACTTAAAAATGTAAGCGGCATGTAATGAATAGCGTTTCTTCAGTTATAAATTTGTTGGCCATACGTGTGGTTTCAGTTCTCCAGGCTGCGTTCTGTCAGTGCTGTGCTTGCTTAATCTCTTGCTGCACTTACCATGCTCTCTGAATAAAAGGCCTAAACGAGAGTTCATTGCTGTTAATTTCTTATGATGGTTACCTAGTTATGTATTAATGTAGAACTGGAATATACAAGATCTAAAACTCAGGTATTACAGTTTTGATTAAGACAATAGATGTTTCAGAGTGATGTAGATATGAGATCTGTGATGTCTAATGATATTTAATAGCTCATAAAATTTTTACTTCATCTAATAATACTGTACTAAATACGAGTCAACTTGCAGGTTGTAACACAGGAGACTGCTCTTCAAGAGTACTGGTAACAGGAGAGTGAGATTGCTACCGGCCTCAGTTCATTGCCAGGGAAATCTATTGGGTTACACCTAAGAGCAAGAATTCCAGGCTCAGGTTTTCACTTTGTTGTAGATGGTTTTACCTGCACCCAGTTCTGGTAAGTGACCTGCTTCTCCATGATTCCCTGAAGGCCTTGTGAGAGGGCTGTTCTGCTTGCTGTTGCTTCCTCAGACAAAAGGCTGCTGGAACAGCCTTGCTTACTGGCACCAGATACTGATTTGGGCTATGTTTGGTTTTGAATGTACTTTGTTGTCACTTTAAAAAATATCTTTAAAAAGGTGGCAAGGGCAGCAATGCATAGCTTGTATAAACACACAGTACAAGGTATGCTAATTTGGATCTCCCTTCCTTCCCCCTCCTTCATTTCACAACTGTTTCCCTCACCAAATAGTGCCATTTAAAGGCAGTTTAAACCGGCTGAGTCTGATACTAATTCTTGCACAGCATCGAAGTCCTGTCTCTGACTCTCAGCAGCCATAGGCTTCAAAAGCACACCTCTTCTGTACTGTGCTTACGGTAAATGTTTTGCAAACTGTGAAGATGATGGTCCTTCCTTGCTGCGTTTGGCATGGGACAATCCCATGTGAATAAACTTAAGGCTTCTCCCTTCTCAGGTTTGGATGCGAGGAAGAGGAGCTCCCAGGCATTTTGATGTGGGCTTTCACAGTTGTTCGAAGGATTGCCTGCAGAGGTGATGAGTGATCCCCTTGGTCACTCACCCAGGTCTGGCCCTTCCTGAGTCTTGGTCCCTTTCAGCAGCCCTGTGCCGCTGTGACGAGCCAGCAGCTTGTCAGGCCTGACCTAAAGGGGTGGCCTGTCTGTGCTGCCTTCATGGCCCAACGTCAAGCTATTGCCTCAGTGTCTCTTTGCTCCAACTGGAGAAGCCAACTGCATTAGCTGAAGAAAAGAGGGAAAAGCACAGCTGGTGCAGGGGAAAGCCCACGTGTGCTTGGCAGTTGTGAACGTAGCAAGAGATGAGTCTGGGATGAAAAACATGAAGTTCAGTATTCCTGATTTTTTTCCGGCTTTTCTCAGTAGAAAGTGCCATCTCCTCTCTAGTGCTGTCGCAGGCTGTGTGGGTGCTGCCTGCTGTTCTTCAGGGAAGCCAGCCAGACAGTGTCTGGGTGGCTTCTAGCTCTCCCCTGATGCTCGCCATTGGGTGTTGGTTTCAAGCCAGCGACGTGTGTCGGACAAAGCGCAGGTACCAGGCACAGATGAGAGAGGTCCCTCTGCCTTTCCTGGGCCACTCCCTGCTTGAAGCCCATCTGGGGGCCAGGGTCTGAGCCGGAGCAGCAGGGACCGGTCGCAGGGCTGAGCAGCTGCGCCTCCGCCGCCATCCGGACCCCACTGAAAACTGTCACTGATGGGTTTTTTCGACTTAAGAGCTGGCTCCGA
>NW_010134602.1:0-1606 GCF_000699245.1 Pterocles gutturalis
CAGGGGGTGGCAGGGGGACGGGCAGGGGTGGGGGACAGAGTGGGGGACAGTCGGTCAGTGGCACCCCAACAGCCGGCAGTGGCACAAGCGTGGGTGAGGGCACAGTGGGGAGACCCTGCCTGTCCCCCTGCCTGTACCCTGCCTGCAGTCTCCCGTCCCTGTCCCTGTCTGCAGCTTTGTCCCTGCCTGCAGCTTTGTCCCTGCCTGCAGCCTCTGTCCCTTCCATTGTCCCTGTCCCTGTCCCTGCCCCTGTCCCTGCCCTGCCCACAGCCCCATGTCCCTACTCCCTGTCCATGCCCCTGTCCCCATCCCTGCTCCCTGTCCCTGCCTGCAGCCTCTGTCCCTTCCATTGTCCCTGTCCCTGTCCCCAATCCCTGCCTGCAGCCCCTGCCCCTGCCCGTGTCCCTGCCCACAGCCCCATGTCCCTGCTGCTGTCCGTGTCCCTGTCCCTACCTGCAGCCCCTGTCCCCATCCTTGTCCCCTACACTGCCCACAGCCCCTTCCCTATCCGTGTCCCTGTCCCTGCTGGCAGCACCTGGCCCTGGCCCTGCTTGCAGGTCCCTGTCCTTGTCCCTGCCAACAGCCCCATGTCCCTGTCCCTACCTGCAGCCCGCTGGCCCTGTCCCCATCCCTGTCACTGTCCCTGTCCCCTGCCCCTGCCCACAGCCCTGTGTCCCTGCTTCCTGTCCGTGTCCTTGTCGCTGCCTGCAGCCCCCTGTCCCTGTCCCCATCCCTGTCACTGTCCTTGTCCCTGTCCCTGCCCACAGCACCGTGTCCCTGCTCCCTGCCCTTGTCCCTGTCCCTGCCCCTGTCCCCACCCGCAGCCCCTGTCCCTGCTCCTTGTCCCCATCTCTGTCCCCAACCCTGTCTGTATCCCTGTCCGTACCCGCAGCCCCTGTCCCTGTGCCCATCCCCGACCCTGCCCGCTGTCCTTGCCCCTGTCCCTGTCCCTACCCGCAGCCCCTGTCCCTGCTCCCTGTCCCTGCATCACTGTCCCCGTCCCTGCTCCCTGTCCCTGCTCCCTGTCCCTGCTCCCTGTCGCTACCCGCAGCCCCGTCCCTGTGCCCATCCTGCTTCCTGCTCCCTGTCCCCATCCCTGTCCCTACCTGCAGCCCTGTCCCTGTGCCCATCCCTGCTTCCTGCTCCCTGTCCCCATCCCTGTCCCTTCCCGCAGCCCCTGGCCCTGTTCCCCATCCCTGTCCCTGCCCACAGCTGTCCGTGCTCCTTGTCCCCATCCTTGTCCCTGTCCCTACCTTCAGCCCCTGTCCCTGTGCCCATCCCCACCCTTTCTCCTTGTCCCTGTCTCCATTCCCTGTCCCCATCCATGTCCCTGCATCCCTGTTCCTGTCTCCATCCCGTTCCCATCCATGTCCCTGCATCCCTGTCCCCTGCCTCTGTTTCTGCTCCCTGTCCCCGCATCCCTGCTCCCTGTCCCCGTATCCCTCTCCCTGTCCCCATCCTTGCATCCTTGCTCCCTGTCCCCGTCCCTGCCTCCATCCCTGTCCCTGCCCCCTGTTCCTCTCCCTGTCCCTGCATCCCTGTCCCTGCATCCTTGTCCCTGTCCCTGCATCCCTGTCCCTGTCCCTGCATCCCCGTCCCTGTCCCT
>NW_010134603.1:0-343 GCF_000699245.1 Pterocles gutturalis
GTTGGCGACGTTTGGCGTGGGGACCGTTGTCTCGGCGACGGTTGGCGTGGCGATGTTTGGTGTGGGGGTGGTTGTCTCGGGTCCGGCTGGCGTGCGAATGGAGAGCGTGGGGATGGTTGCTTCAGGGATGGGCGTTTCCAGGATGCGTGTCTCGGCGACGGTTGGCGTGGGGATGTTTGTCACACTGTCGCTTGGCATGGGGACGGTTTTCTTGCTGGTGGTTGTCTTTGCAACAGTTGTTTTACTGATAGTTGGTGTGGAAATGGTTGGCTTGGGGATGGGTATCTTAGCGACGGTCGGAGTGGGGACGGTTGTCTCGGAGGCGGTTCTGTCGGCAACTGTC
>NW_010134604.1:0-493 GCF_000699245.1 Pterocles gutturalis
ACCCGGGTAGGGGCCAAAAAAAAACATTAATTAAAAAAAAAAAATGTTTGTCCGCTGCTGATTTCTAATTTCAGCGTCTGGCTAATGGCGTGCAAACTTCCGCCAGTTCCGAGTGACCTCCCCGGCGAAGCCCCCTGGAGACTCGTATTATGAAGGGAGGCTGCACTAATCTAAGATCAAAAGCGGGAAGGTGCGAACAGTCTTTGTCTCCCTTCGGCCGCCTCATTCCCCCTTTCTGTGTGTGATAAATCTACTCTGGCGCCGACTGCGCGCTGGATGATTAATTTGCAAGCAAACAAAAGGGACCTGATGGCCAGCCATCTTAGTTAAATATTGGCCAGTGCTTCCAAAAAAAAGCCTCTTGGCCAGAAAGAAATAAATAAGCGAGCCAGGCGCAGAAATAAATAAATAAGGAGGCCCCGCAGAAATGAATGGAAAAGCAAAGGGACGAAAGGGAGGGTAAGGAAAAAATTAGGAAAAAAAAAAAAAAAGA
>NW_010134604.1:517-2291 GCF_000699245.1 Pterocles gutturalis
GGGAGCGTGGGACGGGGCTGGTGGGGGGGGGGAGGCAGGGTGATAGCACGATGAGATAGCCGCTGCCCCCGCGCCTCCCGGCCCGTCTGCAGGCTGGGTTTGCACCAAGGCCGCCACTATCTTGGCTCTTCAAAGAGGCATGAAAGGTCTCCGCTGTCTCCCCGGAGAGCGGCCAGGCCGGCGCTCTCTAATCTGTGAACACAAGAGCTAAAGGCCGGGGCGGAGGTAGCAGCTCCCACCTTCCCCAACAATCCCCTGCTCCCTGATGTCGCCGTCGCCAGCACCTCACAGAGGTTTTTCCCTGCTTCAACCCAGGCTGGAGGCAAAGTGGAGCTGGCCAGACCCTGGGCCTTTGGTGGTTGAGCGGCTGGGAGAGCCCCGCTTGCTCAGATTTCACCCTCCTAAGCAACTTTTCGCGTTTGCATGAGAGCTCGGGACGTGCAGCAAGCCTACCCTGTGCGTGTGTTTTGGAGGTGTGGGAGGAGAAAGGCTCTGGCTCTCTCCCGGTGGCCTGAAGAGCCGGCTGGAGGAAGGAGGCAAGAGGAAAATAAAGGCAAACCAGCTTTTGGGGCTCACACATCCTCTCCCAGGTCCCCGGGAGCAGCTCCGAGGCATGTGTGGAGGGGTTGTGTGTGTGCTCCACGGCCTCTGCGTGTATGTGGAGATGTTGTGTGGGTGTGTGCAACCAGGAGGGATTCGTGCCCAGGGGTACACCACAAATCCCTGCTCTGATGACAAAACCTGAGGTGTCCCTTGCACCCCCTGCCTGTGCTGGGTGCTTGTGGTTGTTCTGCAGGAGGGGACAGGCCCTGGTGCACGGTAAGCAGGGCCGACATGCACAATGTAAGCATGGTTTTGCATCTTATCTATGCATTTCCTTATCGCACTGCTGGTTCCAAGCATCTCCAGGGGCTTGGACCCATCCCACCTCCCAGCACCCTGCAGGATTCATCCTTCTCGTCCCTCCCTTTTCCCTGGCGACGCAGTCTCTGCTCCGTCTCCAGCCCTTTGGAAGGCAACACCCCACCGTGGCTGCGCTGTGTTTATCCGAAAGAAAACGCAGTGGGCTGGTTTACTTTGGCAGGTTTGCAGTAAATACCGGCTGGAGCGTGGGGGGTGTCTGCTGAGCGGCGATTACGTGCTTCTTCCAAGGGAAACTCTTCCCCCCGCTCTCCCTGTGCAGGCCCTTCCCCAGCCCAGCAAAAGGTGTCAGTAAAATGAGGGCCGTGGTGACGCAGCTCCATCCCAGAGTGGCACTGCAGGCCAAAAGCATAACGAAGCATGTCATTTAGGGACCGAATTTATATACTTTGACTATACAAACTGCTATGGGGAGAGGGGGGATTGCTGCAGCAGCTCTTTGCTTTGGCAGAGCCATACCTCCAATTGCCAGTTGGATTTCACGGAAAGCCTGGCCGAAAAATTTTGCTAAATAACCTGCCCAGGCCCCAAAAAAAGCAAAGCGAGGCACTAGAAACAGCAAGCAGAAAAAACTCCACGTGTGTTTCTGAGCAAGCTGGGCCCCATCTTGTCCCACGGCAATCAAAGGGGCTGTTCCCATCTCTCCAAACAGAAGTAGAAGGGGGGCACCAGGTGGGGGTCAGACGGTCCCCTTCCCAGAGCAGCTGAGCTCAGGGTTTTGCAAGGCCGGGGACAGCTTTGCACATACCTTATTGGAGTATTGGGGGAAAAAAAAAAAAAGACAAAAGCAGGAGCTGGAGAGGTTTCTCTCTCTCCAGCCTTTGCTGAGATGCATCCCTCCAGCGAAGGCTGC
>NW_010134604.1:2519-3436 GCF_000699245.1 Pterocles gutturalis
GGGCTCCGGGATTATGATCTTTTTGCTCCTCTCACAAAAATGGTTCGTGCTCAGACCACCGGCACTGCCCCAGTTCCTCCCCTCCCATAGCAAGACCTGCATTCACCTTGTCTCGATCCCCAGCTGGCTCTGACGCTCTCCAGTTGCCTCTACTTTGCCACCGACAGAAAAATAAAATAAAGCAGCACCCAGAGCCGCCTCCCGCAGCTCTCCCCTCCACCTCCCAGCCAGGCCTGGCCTCACTGACTGGGGCATTTTGGGGCACAGCAAGGTTTGGGGCTGGTCCTCTGCCATCCCCACCTCGCATCACTTCTTTTTGAGCTGCTTTTGCACTACTCGGTTTCTCCTTGCCACAAAGCATTGCCTGCCACACACGCAGCTCCAGCAGCCCATTCTACCCTCCTGTTCTTTTTCTTCTCACCGGTGTGTTGCTGGCAGAGGTAAAATGAAAGCCCTGCTCCTTCCCTAGCCCTCTCTACACCCATCCTTCTGCTTCCACCACCGTTGGCTGAGCAGAAACTGTAAATAGAGTGCACTATTTGGACAAGGGTTGTATTTTTTTTTTTTTTGTAAAAATACCCAGGCATACACATAGAGTTTGCTGCACAGGAAGTTGCACTAATTGTCGTTTCCTATAGTTAAACAGATCTATCTTTTCAATGCCGTCTTTGTGTGTGTGTCTGCGTGTGAGGGAGAAAGAGGCAAGGAGTGGATACATTTATTCAATTATTTAAACACACACACACCACACGACAACAGCACCGAGGAGGGCCGGTTCCTCCCGCAGCAGCCCTCCAGCTCTCCAGATGCGGCATTACCCCCCCCACCATCACCACCCCCTCCCTCCCTGCAGACCCAGTAGAACAAGGCACTCGAGAGCACCCGGCAAAGAAACCGATTTTATCTGCTTTGACCAT
>NW_010134605.1:0-250 GCF_000699245.1 Pterocles gutturalis
ATCCCAGTGCTGGGTCAGTCCCTATCAATCCTAGTCCAGACCCTAGCCCAGCACTAGTTCAGTCCCTGTCTGTCCCAATCCAGATCCCACCCCACTGCTGGTCCAAACTGGTCCTTTCCCAGTCCCCGTCCTGATCCCAGCCTAGTCCCTCTCTTGGTCCTGGTCCAGTCCTGGTCCCCATCCTGACCCCAGCCTAGTCCCACAGCCTCATCCCCATGGCGGCGCTCGGGCAGCCCCACTACCCAACCCC
>NW_010134606.1:0-735 GCF_000699245.1 Pterocles gutturalis
GGGCAATCCGGTGCCAGGCCTGCTGGTACCGCCGACACAAACAGTCGGATACAGACAATCTCTTTTCCTGCCCTCCCGAGCAGTCTCCTCCACTTTTTTCTAAGGTGTCCAAAGACTCTTACCCTTAACGAAGCAGCATCACGTCGGGGTCACCAAATGTAGCCGGCCAGCGGAGTTCTCTGTAGTCGGCGCGAGGAGGCCTTAGCAGTCAGCACGCGAAGTTCTTGGACACCACCCAGACGAGCCAATTATGATCAAAGTGTAAGCCATTTATTGTGTGTTGCGCACATGCTTTTATACAGAGCTCTTTCAGATTTGGCAGCTACTGATTTGATACAATAATTAGCAGCAGCATTCACCAGTATTTATTGACATATGGAGGTAGGATGGGGACACGGAGGAGGGAACACGGAGGTGGGGGCACGGAGCTGGGGACCCTCCCAAGGCTGCAGACACGGCTTTGGGGCAGCATGAAGGACTTGGGTAACGACAAGATGGTTCTTCAAGATGGAGCTGTGGACCTGGGGCACAACGATGGACCTTGGGATGGTCCTTCAGGATGAAGCCATGGCCTTGGGGGACCATGATGGAACAGGGCCAAGACGAGGGGTCCTAGTACAAATCTCCCAAGATGAAGCCATGGCCATGTGGTGTGTCGTGGTTGAGGCCCAGGTGCCAGCTGAGCACCACGTAGCCGCTCGCTCCATCCTGCCCCCTGCCCGGTGGGATGGGGAG
>NW_010134607.1:0-30551 GCF_000699245.1 Pterocles gutturalis
CTGTGATTCTGTGATTCTGTGATTTTCTAAGCTGACAAGCCACTGCAATGTGCGCTTGCTACCAACAGAAGTGTGAGAGTTCAGTAGTTCTAAAGATCAAGTTCATTACTTAAATGACCACAGATGGGTTAAAGAGTCAATCTGTAGGTGCCTTACTTCTTTTAAAATGTTTACTGCTTGTGAAAGGTAACATATGATTATACCTTAAAAAAATCACCTGTTATTAATATTAAAAATGAACTAGAAAACAACATAGGTAGCACTAGGTGTTTAGTTCGTTTCCTGAGCTATTTCAGTGCTTTACTTCCCTGCTTTGAGTGAAAGTGAAAAAATGAAATATTGTTGGGTAAGGTGGTCTTAATGGTGCTGCTTGTCTCCTATGTTCTTTGCTGCTGGATCCACGTACCTTCAGCACTGAAGTACTAAATGACATAGCCAGGTTGCTTATGTACAGCATAGATGTAATTTTTATTCCCTAATGACCAAATTGCATTTGCTTACTGCAAATTAGGAGCAGTAAGCCCCTAATTGCTACCAGTTCAAGAGAAGGAAAGCCAACAGTATTAAAAAAAGTACTGGAATGTCAACTGGAAGATGACTTTTTTTCCATCGTTCTATGGTAAAGATAGGTGAGTTCAAAGGAAAAACAAGTTTAATTTCTTTGCAGAGACTGCTTATAGGCTGTCTTAAAGGCATAAAAAAATGACTTCCTGCTCAAAGACAAGCCCATTTGCATGCAATACATTGACACAGCTATTAAAAATACTTTTTCTTCAGGAAGCTTTAGCTCTACAATCTTGCCAATTTTACTATACAGTAGTTTCATCTGCCAGGCAACGCAAACAGCATACATGATATGATAAGCGCTAGCTAGATGTCTAAATATTCTGAATAAATAGTTGCATGCTTTGTCATCTTATTGCCACCTTTTTCATTCTAAAGCTCTGCTTCAGTTGTGCTAGTAAGATCTTTGAGCTTGAACCTTTTTCTGTGATTTCTTACACTTCTTTTCACTCCAGTGAGACTGACCCAGGGCTTTCATAGCCAGTTTGCTTTGTTTGAAGAAAACTGTCATAACAAAGTATGTACCAGAAAGGCATCTTTAGTAGTGTTGAAATTAGCTTATCTGATGCTTAATATTAAATGATTCAACAATTGTATTAATATAATTTTATAATCTAATTTAAAATATAAATATTTAAGAATAACTTCATAAACCAAAGTATTTTTAAAGCAAATTGTTGTCTTTTCTACTAAAATTATGGCAGCAGTAGACAACTCTATTATGGAATAATTTTGTGATATTTGTATGTAAGAATGTACAAATTTTGGACAGATAGACACATAAAAGGTATACTTACAGCTTTTTTGAAGGGTCAAGTTCTATTTTAAAATGTATTACTTCAAACTTTTTGGCTTGGTCTTTTTGACAAGCTTTGTGAGTCTGAGTGCCCAAAGTTTGGCTTCTAAACCCATAAGGCTGAGACATTCTTGAAGTGGGTTCAGAGGCAATGATGTTGACCAAGTTGCAAGGCCAAATGGAAGTCCCCTGAGTATAGATGCTCATGTAACCTCTTCATGAAACCTCCTGTGGGATCAAGTGGAAGATTAAATATGTAGCACAGTTCCTAAAATTGCCTTGCACCGGAAAGAGCAGTAAACGTGTAAAAATGAGCTGATTTTTAAAATCTTTAGGAAAACAGCCATAGCTGTTTGATTTCTGTAAAGACATGCCAAAAGCATGATTCATCTGTGACTTATTTTAGATATCTGCTTAAAATGAGATTAAATCACACCTATTTCTCTTCATTGTTTATAAAAGGAATTTAGAATGACTAGCTCAGAAATAGGTGTCTGTATTCAGTCAGATGAATACTGTCCTTATGCTCTGAAATGGCCTTTAGAAGGGTGATATTGAGTACATAGTGGAAAATGAAGCCTGTCGATGTATATGAAGTGGTATGCTAGAAGTATGGATTTCCCAGGGCCATATGAGCCCCGAGCACTGTAAAATGATCTGAAGAGAATGATAGAAACTGTAACTACCGTATCCGTATCTGCCAATACCTGAGATAAAACCAATCAAGACAATGACCCAAGATATCTGACATATAATAGTATTTGAATCCGTGAGATAAATAAATCTGGTTCTTCAGTTACTTGAGTATTTAGTCTAAAACCTGTTAACATGCACAATATTGGTTAACTCTCAGCTTGCTACATTTAACAAAAATCTCTGTTGCAGGTTACTTAGTTATAGAAAATCCATCAAGTAAGTTGATTAAAGATTTTTATATTGTGGTCATCGGTGAGTCTCAATGTGTGGTTCTCTCCTCTATGTATATTAGAAAAAAACTCCAAGCTGCGTATAAATCATAAAAGCATGACTAATTTCATGGTAACTGGAGAAATGCTTTCTCTCTCTCTGGGGTGAAGCCTGCATGTCTGTGTTTTAGCTTGGGAAGTAATACAGGGATATTTAAACTCCTCGGGGTTTAAAAACCATGTCATTATGAGAATGAGGTCACTGCAATATTTTATATGTCTAAAACCTTGCAATGTATAAAATGTTTTCTGTGTGACAAAGAAGTATTATGTAGTTTAGAATGCAATGATAACTTTACAAAGTTCCGTTAATGTTAAAACATTGCCTTGGAATGCTGTTACCTATAAAAACAATCCTGTCCTACAGTACTGTTAACATTAGTAACATTAAAAATTTGGTGAGAGGGAACAACAAGGGGAGAAAATCCTATTTTAAGTGACTGAAAACAAACCAAGTAAGCATGCTGTAAGCAATTTATAATTTTCTGCCCATAAGTATCTGTTTCTATTGAATGGAAAAACACTGTTTATTAATAAACTGCAGTTAACTAAGAATGAAAACAATGGCAAAGAAACTCCCTATAGGTTTCTAATTCTTCTGTCATTACTTTCAGGCCAATAAGCAAGAAATCCTTCCTACAACATGTTGAAGAGCTTTGCACAAACAACAACCTAAAGTTTCAGGAAGAATTTTCGGTATGTTGCTCGCAGTTGTCACAACATCGCAAGACCTTCAGTCGTTTCATGTGTCACATTTCATGTCCATTTTAAGCAGGCAAGGCCGTGAAGGACTCTGGCCTTGATAATCAATACCCAATTACCAGGTTGATTGTTTAGAAAGTAATATTACACTGATTTGGATTCTGCAGTCTACACTGCAACCTGAGCAGAATTATTCACCTAAGTGTCAGCAAAAGATGATCTTCTTTAGACTCTGATCTTTGCAAGAACACCATAATATGTATGTATGCTTTTACATATGTAGCAATGCATGTGTAGTTTACCTGAGAACAGTTTATTTAGAAATAGTTTTCTGACATACATACATACATACAAGTATATTTAACGGCTTTAAATAAGTTTGTTTTCTTGAGTGTTGATGACCCCAAAAACACAGCTGACTGTGTCTGTGAAATGTTCAGGCCTCAGTCATACTGCCATGGAACTCAGAAATGTTTTTATTTCATAAGTTTCAGTGCGGAAAGTAAAAAGTTTGTGCATGGTATTTTGCTTTTTGTTCCTCTACAAATAATAGGTTATACTTGTCATGCTCTTGAGAATAGCTTCCATGTGAATAGCCTTCATTTCCTTATGCAAGCAGATGAACACAGCAAGCCTGTTTTTCTTTCTGAAGAGACTAGCTTTTAAACTATACATTACATATAATGCAATGCAAATATACTTTCAAATTTAAATCTCAAAGTTTTTACTATTTTCATTAAGTAACATTTTTACAGCTATCATTTTTTTCCTCAACAATAACTTCTCGTTATTTCAGAATCTTTATCATCATCATGTTTAACACATACGGTCATTTGCTCTCAGAAAAATAATTTGTCAGTCTCCCGTGACTTTATTATTTTGGATGTATAAATTTACCATGAATTGCTTACCAGTTGGATTAACAAAAATGAATACTCAACAATTGGCTTTTCTTCTGCTAGATTATAATATTTCAGTCTCAGAGGGAAAACCAACAAAAGTGTGAAAAGATTAATGGTATTTCCTACAGCTTTTTTGCTATGCTCGTTAGGTAAAATTGGTCTGGATTTAATAATAAAAAGCACCATAAAATTCTCTGAGCAATAAAGTAAGGATAACTTTTTTTCCAAGAGCAGAAGTGTTATTTCACTTGAACAAGAATGATTATAGTTATATTATGCATGACTGAACAGATGAAAAGTTTTACTAGCAATAGCATTTTCACATACTAACGTTCATCACTGGGAAGTTTCTTGTATTACTTTCTTTAGGTGTGACCTACTTTGGGTAAGCCTTACAGCATTGTCATACCTTAAAAATTAAAAAATATTGTTTTATCAAATCAAAATCTTGGCAATCCATTTCAAATTTAGAGAAATACAAGTAGCAGAGGCCTCATTCAACTAAATTATATAGTCATGTTGTAATCAACAGTTTTATGTTTAATTTGGACTTCCTTTTTTTCGGTTTCTGAGCTTCAGTGTCCATGTTTCAGAGTGTAGTGATGTCTTCCCAGATGACTTGTCCTAGGGCAGGCAGAATTGCAGAGCAGGTCTGGTCCCTAATTGAGAGTATATCTATAGTATGTGTAGCGCCTGTCTCATCAGATGAATAACAGTTAACAGTGAGTCTGAAATGACATCAGAAAAGACAATACACAGACAGTCAGTATGTACAACAGACCAGCAGACCTCATGACCTGCATTATTTCCATCCACATTCATTGTTTTATTTTCACATAAATGAGTTAAGGCTCCTACAATGTGTGTGCAAGAGATGAGCTCAAGATATAAACCCGTGGAACACTATATCTGAAGCACGTAACTAAAAGCAAGGTGCTGAGCTTGCTTGGGCTCTCTGGCCGTCTCTGTACTAGTAAATTCAAGTATACCAGGAACTGGACATGAGAATATGACAATTTACACTAATAAACTGATAGTATATGTATTCCCTACCTTGAATTTGGACTGTTTCAGCTAGCAGTCTTCCTGGAGAATTCCAAGATAGGTTTTTGTAGGTAAAGTAGTCTAGGGGTCATTTAAAATAGGCAGTTTGTAGACAACAAACCTGTTTTGGGATTTTCTAGCATAAACGTGGCTCTTTCCATTTCACTAAGTCTTGGAAACCAGGGACATTCCTGGTCTCATCTACTTTACTGGACTGACCAGGCTGCTGTGCCTGGAGATCTCCAGGGTTGAATCTCAGTCCCCATGAACATGGCCTGTGTGTAAACATGATGAGAATCTGGACCTCGGAATGGATCTGGATCCATGTCTTGTCAGAAAATACAAGTTTAAGGAAACCATAGGGAGCCACAGTAACTGATGATAGGCACCACCTAGCTTATATACAAACTTCCAGCTTTCCAGATTCATGTATCTCTCAATACTTTTGGTAAATCAAGTTTTTGTAGTAACTGACAAATTACTGAAACAGAAATACTTCTATAAGTGTTTTACAATAAGTTCTGTTCATTAATAAAAAAGTGAAAAACCTCCAAATATCACCACAGTACCATAAACGTACTGCAGTAAACAAAATGCAAATTAATGATTTCAAAGTTTTGTGGGTCTGCAAAAAAATATGATTTCTGTGATAAATTGTTATTGAATCTGGGAATCCAAATAGTCTTTTCCCAGTTCTGAAAATAACCATTTAAACTGAAATCCATACTGATGCAGAGAATTGGTACGAGGCTTTTGAGCACTTATTCAGATATGGAAGCATCATTACAAAAAAACATAGTCTGCTTCTTTATTTCTTCTCTACTACAAAATACTGTAAAACAGTGCTATTTCTATACCAGTTAACTGGCAAGCTAAGACTCAGAGGAGTGAGGAAAAGGAGGCAAGTTAAAGTTCACGTGACATGCACATGATATGGGATCCCTTGGCCCATAACACCTGCAAAATACCATAGACATTTCATCTATGTTCTTCCTTCATGAAAAATTCAGTGACAGAAATTTTGTGGGAGAGTTTCAGTGTCCTGAACAAGAGGAATTTTAGCTTCTCCACCCTTTGCTTTGTTTTACTGTTCTTATCAAATCCAGACAGGAATATACAAAAGTCACTCTGCTGTGTCTGAGAACAGGGATCTTTCTCTAGGTTCAGTTATAGGATTGGGGCTTTCCTTCTCTAGGACATTACTGAGATGAAAGGAAGAGGCAACAGAATAGTTAAAATAAATGTGCCTTGAGTATAGCACAAGTTGTTTACAAGACAAGATTTTAAGATAATGAGTGCCTTTAAAGATATTTTTCTGTAGTATGTTACAGTCCTCCATTTAATTTTGTATTTACTTCATGTCTGCTAACCATGTTTTTTAATTTAACACGTGGATATAAATGTAAAGTCAGCCATTATGTATAAGGTGAATTTAAGTCAGAAACTTTAAAAAGGGCATAATCATACACTTTTCAACCCTAGGAAACATATTAACTTGGAAATTCTGTCTAAATTCTGGCTTTTCTGAGTTTTCAGTTCTCTTGTCTCATCACTACAACATCATCACATTAATACATTTTCTCCATTAACAAGTTATGAAGTTGTCTCCACTCTTTTACTCAGCTTTGGAAATCATACCTTTTTATGTACACAAACACCCTCCTCAAATAAGTTCCTCAGTGTGAATGATTTGTCCATTTCTGCCGTTCAGTAACAGAACTAATGACAGTTATGAAACTGCAGTATAACCCGAAATAACTCTTCCCATCCCTTTCTCAAACAGTCCCGTGAATAATAGCTAATTGCCAGTTGTCTCAACTTAATTAAATTCTCATCAGTTCTCATGCTGTGGCAAGAATTCTCCCAAGCTACAGGAGTCAGGAAAAGGCATTATTCAAGAGTAAGGCTTAATCAGTAGGGCATGGTAACTAAGCATGTGACTTCATGAAAAGACAGAAAAGAACTACAAAAGGTGATAGGCTGACTTTATCCAGACTTGTAAAGGTGAAAGTTCATGTAAGCTTTAATTGTTCAACTTGACAGCGTTGTCTGCAGTGCTGCACCTAACATTGCCGGTGTAACTGGGGTTGACAGTGAGGTGTCTCTGTAATGCTTCCAGCTGTTCTTAGAAATGCGCTCTGTTGCAGAACTAAAGAATTCTTACTCTTACTGGATGATTGTGTCATTCTTTTATATTCACTGGAGGTGAAATGCAAAGGTTTGCCAACAAACATTTATTCCTCTGCAGGAACTTCCCAAGTTTCTCGAAGACCTTGCTTCAACTGATGCTGATCTTCCTTGGAACAGGTCTAAGAATCGTTTCCCAAACATAAAGCCATGTATGTGTGTTTACCAATGAACTCCATTTTGCTTTCTACCTTTGATAGTGCAGAATATATTTGGAATGCAACTATATTTTTGTTTGATCTGCCTTTAAAATGTCAGTATAAACATGTCCACATTGTGAAATACATTTTTGTCAAGTAATCTGTCTTTCCATTGTGTTTTTTTAAAGACAGTTTTATTTGCAAGTAGCTTTCAACTTGCTCTCACAAGCTTTAATATGCAGGTGCAAGAAACTGTAGCCTCAGTAGTTTCTTAGCTTTGTAATTCAAGCCATGTAGCAAACTCTTTAACATTCTTCCTCGGTTTTTTTTTTTCCCTTTAGTGAGAAGTAATTTTTTTAACATATAAAATCCACATGTTTGTGCATTTAGCTACCTCACGAGCCTGGGTATGCTTTCTTGTGGATATGTGTACATGTGCTGCAAAGGTTCCACAGAAGATCAGAGTGACTGTATGATAACTTATAAGCCGAGGCTAGATTTTATCACAGGAGACAGGAGTCTGTCTCTCTGTACTCAACACTGCTTCATTTTTCAGTTAATAAGACAAGAAATGTCATTATTATTTTAGGCATTAGCTGCGATGTGAGATGGGGAGCGTGGCATTCCTTGGTTAATAATGCTACTTTCTGTGCTATTAACTTTTCAGAGCAGCTGTTCCTGCTATCTACTGCCTTGTTCAAGACATACTCTAAGTTACAGTCACTAAAAATTGATATTCATCACACACAATTAAATATAAACAGATAAGTTTCATAAGTCTTTAACTTTGTATTATTCTGATTTTTTTTACTAAGTTGAGGACCAAACATCAAAATTGGGAAAGTTTGGTTTCAGCATTTACTAATTCACAGATGAAATCTTTCCTGGTTTTTGTAATTTATGCATATATACCATGGGCCCAAATCAGAAACCCTCAATCTCTTTTTTTTTTTTTTTTTTTTTTTTTTTGCTGTAATAGTGAGCTTACCACATGTAAAAGAAGTAAGAGTATGTATAAGTTCCAGGATCTGGCTCAAATCTGTGACCTGGGCAGGAAGTATATAGGAAAGACTGTCAGACCCCTGACCCTGCTGTCCGATTCACCCAGAGGTTATCTGTGCTGGAACAGCATGTCTTAGAGTACACAGACTACCTTTAGGCAGAGGATTCTCCCATACATACATTACATTGGAGGTTCTGGCATGTTCACTGCTTTAATTAAAAAGTATTATATTAAAATTTGTCTGGAACATTAAAGGATGACCATGCAGTAATGGAAATTGGTTAAATTCCCTTTGTAACTAGTGTTCTACTATGTCAAGTATCGTTAGATTAGCAATAATAACGGTATTTTTGATTTCTTAGCACTCCAGGAACACTTGTTACATGTGGCTGTGGTTTTTGAACAAATCTTTTAGTTCACTAAACTTTATTTCCATGGTAGACAATAACAACAGAGTAAAGCTGATGCCTGATGCTGGTATTCCTGGATCTGACTACATTAATGCCAGCTACGTGTCTGTAAGTAGAAACTCTCATTTTTTTACTATATTTTTTTTTCTGGTAGAAGGGAGAGTCAACAAGTAACTTGCTAGAAGAACAGGATTCTAATTTTTCTTTCATTCAGTACAACTACTGTTCCCATAGCACTGTTCAAGTGACTCCTGCGGCATTCAACATCACTAGTTAAAAATGTAAATTATGCCATTTTCATTTCTAAGCAATGATTTTCAGTAATAATCAAAACTGTTTCCAGCACATTACTTTCTATAAATTGCCTCATACCATTATCATTAAAATAGTAGTGAAACTCCCACTGAGGTTAATTGTTTAGAAGGTGTTATTTGGTCTCTCGGTTCAGAAGTTGGAATTGTATATGAACAGAACAATGTAAAGATAACTGAATTGAAAAGTTTCATAGAAAAGGCTAATAATTTTGGTGAGTGGGATTGGTATGCCCCTTATTATTTTGTGAAAGTTATAATGGATGAAAATGCAAATAGGCTTCTTGAAGAAGAAACTAGTATTGTATTTTTCATCCTCAGCTTTCTTCATAGACTTTCCATTTTGTAATTGTGTTCTCAGTAAATATTTCATCTATATTTTTATCTCATTTTTGTCATGTTGAAGCTCAAAATGTGACTTATAATTATGGACTTAATTTGTTGTAGCAGTGGCTGGTGGTCTCAAATGAGGTCAAGACTTGATTTGCACTAAGCACTATTCAAACCCATAGCAAGACATGCAGACTGTAGTCTAAACAGATAACACAACAACAAGTAGAAATAATTATTTCCAGGTAACTAAGAGACGTTCGCAGAGAACAAGCAATAGACCTGAAAGGATCTTCCTCTCTCATTAGCAAAAGCTATTTATTCCCTTTATGTGGAATGTCCTAGTTCTGATGGTTAGCAGAGAGGAAGAGCCATGCCACGTTGTTAACTGACACTGGGACTATACACAGAACCACTGAGAAGGGGACCAGAGAGCTTGGAGCGTGGCCTGGTCTTTACCCTTCCTGTCACTAACTGACATGCCAAGGCTTAGGCAGAGAACACTAACAGCAGCTTCCAAAAATCTGCAGCAAAGCCAGCTGCAGAGAGTGTTCCCTGCCAAGATTTTGCATGTCTTTACTACATACAGGCATCTCACTTTAGGTCACTGCTCATCAGTTAATAGACAACTGTAGTGTTACCAGTTCTCAGAGCTAAAGCTTTGCCCTTTGTGTGTTCTCACTTTCCATATTTGTCAATGTGTAAATATATAAATGCATATAACGGTAAATACACCATAAGTGTGTGTGTTTACATACCTATTTATCTATGTGTATATACATATGCATACATATAAAGAGAGGGTAAAAGAGGTCTTGTATAGAGTTTTAACAAATCGGAACTTGGCTGCTACTTCTATTTTCATTGGTTAAACAAGAAAAACTCAGTAACCGAACTGTGAGCTTTGCATCTCTGAATCATAGTTTCTCACCTCACTCTTGAACTAGGGAGGATTAACATAGTTTCTCACTGCCACCTGTTCTGTGTATTATAGATGGAGTAAGTAACAGGCAGCTGTGAATTATAGGGCTATAATTCCAACAAGGAGCTTCGGTGGTGCTATAAACCACTGTGTCCATTGTTTTGAGCAATAAGCAGAACTCTCTGATATTATAGACTGCTAACATAAATTTATTGCTATCATTGCTATTGTTATTTTAGACTTTCGGTAATATGTAAAAGGTCTTGTAGGGTACACTTAGTTTCTTTGAGGAAACAGATCCATGAGAACTCATGCACTGACAGCATTTACACAGATTTTTTTCAACAAACTTCCTTCTCCCCGAATTTTACATCAATTTACAAAGTAATTAAATAACAGAAGCCAAGACTAAAATAAAAGTCAACCTCAACAGTAGGTTTCTCAAAGGCCTTTTATCAGAGGTCATTTGTTTGAGTAAGCTCCATCCCTAAGTTACAGTGGATCCCTGACAATCAGTAGAAGGACAAGGTCATCTGTGTGGTGTGTAGCTTGCACTAGTTCTCAGACTGCTCCTTAGTTGTTTCCCTGGCTCTACTGCTCCTTGCCACTATTTAATTCTATTTTGTTGGCCACCTCCTGACATAGTTCTTGGTGGCCTCTGGCTAGATCTACAGTAAGTCTAATGTGAAGGCTTAGATATTTTTTAATGGGAATTACTGACCTGATGTCCCTGTAATTTCTGTGATAAATGCACTCTACTAGGATGGCATTTCCCAAATTTTATGAGAGCATTATTGGATCATAACCGATCTACATGGTGGAAAAATGCCATTACTTCCGTAAGTTTCCAAGGCCGTCTGTCATGCAATGATTAGCAAGGCCTATGCCAATTCTTTTAGTATGTCTGACAAGGTTTTAGGCTGAGGCATGGTAGCTACTGGCACAGCTATGAGTCACATGCAAACTCTTTTTTTCCTTGACAACCAATATGTATTAAATACTTTATTTTTCTTAGGGTTATTTATGTCCAAATGAGTTTATTGCAACTCAGGGACCATTACCAGGAACAGTGGGCGATTTCTGGAGAATGGTGTGGGAGACGAGAGCAAAAACACTTGTGATGCTTACACAATGTTTTGAAAAAGGACGGGTAAGTGACTAGTGTGCCGATTAACAGCATTTGATATAATTGGAAATTCTGTATGTAGTTTCTGTCAAGATTGTAATATGATAATTGTTAATGAGTAATCGTCTCCCTGCAGGTAAGATGTCATCAGTACTGGCCAGAAGATAATAAACCAGTGACTGTGTTTGGAGATATAGTGATTACTAAATTGATGGAAGATATTCAAATAGACTGGACCATCAGAGATCTAAAAATTGAAAAGGTAAGCCAGAGCTGGAAGCTGATTTAATAAAACCCATCCAACACCTCCAAGAACATTAAATGTGCTCCATCCCACCCAACTATTTGTCAGTAGTCTTCTTTTAATCATTTAATGTGTATGCACTGTGCTGCCTGGTTTTCCTGCATTTTGTTTTCTTCCTATTTTTTTTCTGATAATTTTCTCCAGTTTTTGTCACAAATAGCTCAGATATTTGTTCTACATGCTATGAAGGGCCTATCAAGGTTATCGAACCTCTGATCTGGTGGGAGGTGAAGTTTCTATTTGGACACTTCAGTTGTCTCTTCTAGAAAGGAGTAATCCTAACCATTCTGGGATCAGACAAATCCCTTTGAATGTAATCCCTCTCAGATTAAAGGGCAAGATTCTCTGGTGCAGCACAGCTGTTTTGCATTGTACCACCAGCCGTATTGTCCTCCACCCCCAGGAGATTCACTCAATATAAATGAGAATCATCAGTATTACTCCCCCCTCTTTGTGCTGGGAAGGGGGTCAGGGTTAAAGCATAGATGTTAATCTTTGCCATGATCCACAACTATAGTTTCCACTCGTTGGAAAAATTAGTAACCAGCATTAAGTCAGACCCGCAGGTAGGCTCAGGAAGCAATCTGGGCATAAAGACCCAAGATGAAGTCAGCCTTCTTTTGTACTGCCAGCATTGACCTGTGTTGTTTGTAGTGCAGACAGATCCTAGAGCCTGAACTCGGCTATCCAAATACATGCATCACCATCCAGTGGCATGTGCATGTGCATGAAATAAGATACAGAGTAAACAAGACTGAAAAAGGACTATTTAAAGTAAAAATGCATGCCAGCAAAATACAAAGTCACCTGTGTTAACCAGGGTGAAGCTGAAAAAAAAACAAAATATAACCTAAATTGACTAAGTGATCCGTTTACTATAGCTAAACTACTCTGCACAGGAAGCTGTGTCTTTTATAAGCATGTCATTAAACATGCCATGTTGCTGGTTTTAAGATTGTACTTCTTCCACTCACAAATGGATGGATTCTTGATGATCTTCCAGTGAAGGTGAAAAGCTTATGTGAGGCAAATCATTCACAGTTGTTGCCATATTGCATCCAAGGTAACTTCTCTTTTGTTTTTGTGTTGATCAGTTTTAAAAATATAGACCCAAACTAGTTGTTACATATAATTGCTCACAGATTCATTACCCAACAGTTGATTAAACTGTGGTACTCCTTGCTGCAAGATATTTCAAATGCTAAAAACTTACTGTGCTTCATAAAATCTGGATAAATTAGTAGAAGAAAATTCTGACAAGTACTATTAAATATTGAGATACCATCTCTGACTGAGGCAGTTGGCAAGTCACAGCTATTAAGAATGGAAAGGATATTCTGTGGAACTATAGATACATTGTTGTCATGTTTTATAATTTTCCCTAAGATTTTTCCTTGACCACTGTTGGAAATAGGATACTGGTCTAGACAGCCTTTTGGCATGACCCTGTGTTTTTATTCTTATGTCCTTCATAGTTAATTTAGATATCAGATCATAACTAGCTCTTTTCTTTAAGGTACTATTGCTGCTTTCTTATTGAGAGGGCATCAAAGACTTAGAAAATATGTCTGTGTTTACCAACATATGTGTGTTTCCCTTCACTACATTAGGTCAGTCCTAGAATGGTTGCTTTTTCCTAAATAAATTTGTCATCCTAGTTCACTAAACTTCTAAACAAGCTATAGAAACCTCAAAATCTACAAATTACATTGATATATTGACTGGAGTCAAATGGAGAGTGACTGCTGAAGTCATTAATACTTCCTGAAAGATGGACTTGATGCCATCTCTCAAAAAACTTGCCATAAGATCTGTGCACAACAAATTATCCCTTGATACAATTACATCTTATAATTATTATGCTATTCTGACTGTCTTTTTTACATGAAATTGCTGAGAAGTTTACAGGTGGCTTACTGGATCTTCTGACACATTTCTTTTGCAAAAACTTCCTTATTTTATATTTTCCAGCATGGAGACTGCATGATGGTGCGGCAGTGTAACTTTACTTCTTGGCCGGAACATGGAGTCCCTGAAACTACTGCACCAATTATCCATTTTGTAAAACTTATCCGTGCAAGTCGAGCACATGATAATACACCAATGGTGGTTCACTGCAGGTAAGCATATTCACCAAATCATCATTTAATATCTTATCATTTGAAGTGCATATCAACGAAAATGAGTGCACAGGTATGGTTCTAGTGTGGGCAGCACTGAAAGTTTTTCTAGCAGTGCTCCTTAGTCCTTTCTAGGAGGTAAAATACCAAAGTGTGTCTGCTCTTCCATTCATGGAAATCCCGTTGAAGTAATGTCAGTGAAATAGTTACTCCAACAACTACTGTAAGATACTGCTGGATTTATCTCAATTTTCATCTAAAAGTAGAAAGGAAGAGGAATAAGAACTGACATGTTATTTTGTTTTACTTCTATTATAATTATAGCTTTTCTTAAGAAATGCATATTAAAATTTGTATTTAAAATGTACGTGTCACATATCAAGAGGAAGAAACTATTTAGGAGTGACAGAGGATAACAAATAGGAATTAGGGTTTGCATAGGCCAGATTTCAAGCTTGAATGCCTGTAAACAGCTAAAATCTATATTCAGGCTCTTAAATAAATGGTCTGGTGGTTAGAGGTGTTCAGCTGTCACAGTTGCCATTGATTTCATACTCAACACCCTTAAACTGCTATTTCAAAGAGTAAGTGTGTGGGAAAGGCTAAGTCTTCAGGAAGGTGGTGAGTGTGTCTGCACTTTATATGCAGGTCAGTGTTTCCACTGAAGGAGTGGGCACGCTCCAAAATAGTTATCTGAACTCAGAAATCTGCAATTAATTCTTTGCCTTATTCTCACTCAGTGTGAGTCTGGAAATGTATGGAAGGAAAAGCTGTATTTGGTGCTGCAAATCTTTTCCCTAACTGTCCAGTTATCATGCATGGGAGTTATTTTTATTTGTCCTTAGTATCCTACAGGTGCTATCCACAATGGGTCATAAGGCCTCACTTTATTTAATATTGTTGTCATTGACAGTTTGACATTTCCCTCTACTGCAGGGGCAACTAGACTATTACAGAAGAGAACTACGTAGTCTTCATGTTTTGACAACACTCATGTGCTCTGAGGCCCCTCTGCAATGGCTCTTATCCCCTTTTCACACAACAGATACATAAATGGGCCAGTGTGGGCCTGATACTCTGCCTGTGCTCAAATTCCTGATGTTTATAAAGCCCAGTCATTACTTTCTGCTCCTTAGATCATACAGGTTCAAGAAAGTTTTCCTATAAATTTCCTGATTATCTGCAGTGATATACCCTGCATTTATTACACCAATTGCAGAGAAATCTGATAGTGATTTTAAGAAAATCTTGCTCATTTTCAAACTTTTAAATAAAACAACGCTAGCTACCAGTGAGTCTTGCACACTCATCCTCCTTTTAAAATTATTTTTTTAAATATTTTGCTACATCCCATGTTGTTTTGTCTTAAATACCAAAAGAATCACAGAATGCAGGTGTGATTTCACAAGATTTAGTGTTTTGTTTTGTTTTTTTTTTCTTTGAATTAGTGAGCTCTAGAAAATTCACAGAAAAGCTGCGGGGTCATTTTTTCAGTTCTACATGTTTGGGTTAGTTATAGCTCATTTGTCCGATGCAACTCCTTGTAAAATCAAAATCAGAGCATGGCACAAATACAGATTTCACTTGGTCCCACTCAGCAAGGAGACACACGTACACACACACACAAAAGTAAATACTGAAAAAGATTTAATTTTTTCCCAAGTTTTCTTTTCACAATAAACTTAGTTTAGCCAGAGTATCCTAAGAAAATATTTTGTACTTAAAAAATGAGCCTAAAACCTTTATTTTATCTTGTGTATTATGTTTGCAGTGCTGGTGTTGGAAGAACAGGTGTTTATATTGCACTTGACCATTTAACCCAACATGTAAATGACCATGATTTTGTGGATATCTATGGACTAGTAGCTGAGTTAAGAAGTGAAAGAATGTGTATGGTGCAGAATCTGGTAAGATTTATATATTTATCTATTCTGTTTTCTTGTTGCTAAAAATTAGTCATCTGATCTCCTACAAAACAAGACTAGAAAGCTCATAACAATTAGCAGATCCTGCTTCTATTTGGATTTAAAGAATTGTGCAAATGTGTGCTTTGTATCTATTTATTTGGCCAACAAAGTCTTGCCAAGTGCTGAAGAAAGTGCTGAGATATTTAGTTTTTAGAACCTAAATCATAATTTCTCAGACTTTGAGAAAGTTCGTTTCAAGTTTTGGGTGAAGAACAGTTGTTAAGTAAAAACCAGATTTGCTCATGCACTACCTAATTTTACTTTATTTTCTACTTAACTGTATTTTGGGGGGTAGGTATGTGTAGCATAGTCCTCCAAACTTTTAAATATTTACCATTATTTCATTAATGATTCCTTGTTTCTTTTTAAATGGTTTCAAACAAAATAACACATATGGATAGAATTAAGCACAGACTTCAGAGTTTCAAAAATCAAGCAAATGATGGGGTTTGGGTCTAAAAAAGTGTATTTCTGGCAGACTTATTGAGTATGGATATAAGTTAGTGATGACCTGCTAGTAAGGACAACCTCTACTGTACCTGGAGATCTGGGTATTTCTAAAGGAGTAATAGTAGAATTTTAAAGCTGATCCTAAACAACAAGTGGAAAGGAAATGCAGTTGTATTTGCATAACGCTTCTGGCCATAAGTCTCCTGCAGGCCAGATCTAACCCAAGGCTGCTGCCTGAAGCCTGTGAGTCTACAGCATGACTTACTAACTTCTCAGTATCAGTGAGCAGTTTGAGGCTGAGGTTCCACAACTAATGGATTTAAACTGATTTTAATGTAAGGAGACTTGTTCCATTAGGAATTCAATTCTGCTGTTCTACTTCATGTCAGAATACATGAAAAGTGTATACAAAGAGAGGTTAACCTCTCTTCAGCAACTGCACTTCAGATTTTGAGAGACTTTCTGGTGATAAAGTGTCATGCTGTTTCTTGTAAGGTGCTGTCTGATTACCAATTGTTTTCAGTTTTTTCTTTTGAACTCTTGATGCAGCTGAACAATTGCCAGGACTTTCCTGTGATGATGAATTCTAGGAATACTTTTTTTGGTTGTTGTTTTACACTTTTGACTAGAAATAGAATCATCTAAAAATAAAGCAAAGGCTGGAAGACAATTTAATGGGAGGCCCCCAAAAAATAAAATCTTAAAACATTAAGACATTTGACAAGATCAGTGGACATTTTTTAAAAGTGTATATTATTTTTGCATACCTCTTCATTTGCATATTTTAGCAGAGGCTAGAAAAAGATGTGCCAAAATGCAATAGACGACAATGGTCTCATAGTTCTGATTTCCAGACGGATCAAGTATTGATTTATATGCTAGTTACAAAATCCTGAGACAGGTTGTTCTCTGTCCAGGCCATTTCTAGCTCACGTTTGCAAGGCTACAAAATGCAGATCAGCACTAAAACTTGCCCAAAGAGAATGAAATCTTGTAAAGTTCTGTGGTGGATTTGGTAGCCAAGGTATTCCAACCATTCTGTTATAAGACACTGTTCAGTAGTCTATAATTCAGATTTTATGTGATCAGAAGATATGAAGAGAGGAGCAATTCCTTCCCAGAACTCAGTTTAGAGAGCCCTCAGTCAAACTGTCTGTAAGATCTATGAGTAAAATCAATAAAAATTGGTTGCTCTCTGACTTTTTTTTTTGCTTGATTATAGCTTCAGAATAGTTTTCCCTTTGCGAACAAAGTCACTCCCTGTTACTGTAGCCAATGGGCACAGAATGGTGCAGATATATGTGGTAATTACCCACTTCTGCAGTTACCACTCTCTTCACACAAGATAGCTGCATCCAAGCTCTCTGTAGGGAATGACCCATAGTCTGTAGTAACTCCTGAAACACACCTGGAAATTGTTTGAGATAGTGCTGGTTCATGTGGATCAAAACTGTGTGAGGGACTATCCAAACAATGTGAAGTAGTTTGGATGATCAAGTTCCACCAGCTGACAATGTGCTCAGACACTGTTTAATTCCCTAATGTAAATATAATTTCAGTATCCTGGTACTCTGCCTGGTGACCTGTACCTTACCAAGGTCTGCCCTTGGGCTATAGGTAATGTGCATAACCTAATCTTTAGTGAACTTTTTCATTCTCTCTCCCACTCCCAACCATGAAAAGACTTTCAAATAATTAAGAATGTCATTAACTCTAACTGGGAAAATAGTTTGTCACACATACATTCCCCAGGTATCCTGCTTCACTCTCTCCTGGCAAACCCAGAAAGATTTTCTTTGCTACATGCTCACAAGTAGCTGTATGAAAGCAAGAGATTATGGAGCTTTCAGTCTGCCTTCTGAATTGGAATAACCAATCTAAACTCCACTGAAACTTAAGACCTTCATTCTAGAAATCCATATTTGTCCAGTGGATCTTTTAAAGTTGATCATCTTGCCAATACAAGTACAAAGGCTAGTTTAAAGTAATGCCATGCTATTGCTTCAGTAAGCAAAGTATTGAAAAGCATAATGGTACTGTGTACTGCAGGGGCCTGTGAAAGTCTGTTTTAACTACCCACGGCTCTGAAGCTGTGACCCTAAAACTTATCCATGTAAACAAATTTCTCTTATAAGTCTGAGACACTTGAATTGAAAATTGATGGCAGTTCTGAAACAAAATAGCAATTATTGAGCAGAACAAGTGCACTAACCTATTTATGCGTGCAAAGTCATGAAAGTTAAAATTATTTTGGTCATCTCCATCTGTGGAGATGTTCAAAATGCATCTGGACAAGGTCCTGGGCAACGTGCTTTACCTGACCCTGCTTGAACAGTGGGAGTTGCACTAAGTGATCTCAAGAGGTCCCTTACCACCTAAACGAATCTGTGATCTGTCTCATTTTCTGCATCTGCATACACAGTACTTCTCCTATATGAAGATACATTCAATCCAGTTGTTTTCTTTCTATCTGTTTTCATTCTTTTATTTCATTCTTTATTTCATTCTTACATTGCCTTTTTTTTTCATTTTTCTCTTTTCAGCAATCATTACCCAGAGTTACTTTATGTCCTTGGAAGTGTCAGATTAACTTTAGTTTTCCACTCTTTGTATTACAGTCTGTTAGAAATTACGCTAAAGTCTAAGAAGTCTCACTAAAAAGAATGTGATTTTTTTGCTTTTTGCAATGGTGCATGCTCCTAGAACATGTAGATCTACTTGAACTTTTGCATTTGAGTGCACCCTGCTGGTTTTCTCTATGCTAGAAAGAGTAAAATTTTCTTATCTAAATATTACATTTGCATGATTCAGTTTCTTCAGTCTGTATCTAGTGGGAAAAAGTAATCAAACAACTTTTCATAGAAGAAACATTTACAGAAAATTGTGGAACAGGCCGTTAGTCTCAGTTATGATTAGTCTAGTATTATACGTCATACCAGGCATAAGGATTAAAATATTTTTACAAACTTTAACACATTGTGCTTCATAATGAATGAAATCAGATCAGGCGCATATGATATGGTCACTGAAGTACTGAGATTGCCGAGTTAAACTGCAGTTACTTTGAGAACATCTAGATACTGTATAAAAATTATTTTGGTATTAGAAAATTTGGCATTTTTCTTCTGTTTCTTCTAATCAAATATCTTTAAATTCACACCTTACAGGCACAATACATATTTTTACATCAATGTGTATTGGATCTATTGTCAAGCAAGGGAAGCAGCCAGCCCATATGTTTTGTAAATTATTCAGCACTACAAAAGATGGACTCTCTGGATGCCATGGAAGGTAAGGAGATACAGATTGTCTCAAAATTATTTTTTCATAGCAGGTGCATTGACTTGTCCAGGCTAAGCAGAAAAAAATAGTTTGACATGCATTTTTTGGCTTTGGAAGTGTAAATTTCTAGCATTTTGCTGCTCTTTAGTCTCCCTCATGGTAATAGTAATTGTTCAAGCTTTCCATTTTTTTCCCTGCAAGATCTTTTAAATTCAGCCAAAACAGTTATCTGCCTTTAGTTACTATTTGTTTACAAGGTAGGTTAATGTAATGTATCTGTTTCTTTTGTAGGTGATGTGGAGCTTGAATGGGAAGAAACTACCATGTAAATACTAAGACTAAATATTAAAGATAATGAGATTTTGAAAGTCCAAGTCACATTTTTCTAAGCACAGGGGCCAAAGTGAATTCCCCTATTTTGATGATTAAAACGAACACAGATGATTGAAACGTCTTTTCTTCTATCAATGTGCCTTCATATATATGTTAAAGTATTTTATTCAGATCACTGAGCAATAAGGATTAGGAGTACTTTTGCACAGACTGTACTTCTGCTGTTATATGAATACTGCATTCAGTATGTATTTAAATAGAAAGCGTGTTTGAACACACTCCTTTTTTCCAGTTGTCTTTGTAAAAGAAGAAAAATGAGCCAAATATGATGTAAGAATTTCATATTCCCATTGAACGAACTTTGGTGTGAATTTGCTGTGTTCTTTGCGGTTTGGCTTTAAGTAAAAAATACAATTTATTGAATCATTCTTGCTAGATTGGTTTCAGTGTTGTCAGCTCTTGCAGATTAATTCCGATACCTTCACAGTGATCTTTACCTAAATGTATGTTCCTGTGTTTTGATTCTTTTTTTACGAGTGGTAGGATATCAGCTCGTGATCCTGAACAGCTGAAGAGTCACCTTCTGACATGGGGAGGATTATTCAGCTTTTACACAGCACACAGTAGCTCTTCAGGGACACTTGGGGCTATTTAAGCTATTTTATAATCACTGAGTTGTTTTTTTAAATATACAATGGTGATTGCATATGTTCAGTGCTGAAGAAAGTCTTTTACGTTCCTGCTACTTTTCAAAGCAGATAAAACAAAGTAAAATTATAAATTTGTTATAGATCACAATGCATGTTAGATTGACTTCAGTAACAGAATGTTATAATTCATTCACATTTCTTAACACTGTTCAGTATTTTGAAAGGTTACTCAAAATTTAATAATGATATATTTTATAACACAGAGTTATCAAGTAAAAAAGTTGTTGGTCCTTCCTCAGGTTTGGTGAATCACTGTTGACACTGAAAAGTGTGGGAGATTTAATAAAAGAAAACATCATCCACTCCCACTGATTATCATTATCAGAAATAAATCAGAAACAGGAATGAGAAGCAAAGAAAAAACTGGTAGGAAGACTAGAGAGATAATTAAACTGTGTGCTCTGATTTTACATGGAAGTGACAGTATTCAAGTGATATTATTGGGGGGGGGAGGGTTGACTACTAAGTTTTACTCTGTGTAAAGAAATGTATCATTCTGGATAATACTAAAGCTGTGACCCTAATGTGAGATGCAAAACATAATAGCAAAGAGCATTTGGAGTTGCCATCTTATATTCTGTTTAGACAGAAGAAATCCATAGCCTTGTTGAGGCATCAAGCTCAGGGAAGTCAGACAAACCTCTTTCAAACCTTGAAAGATGTATGCATCTGGATGTGTTTGTGTGCACACAGTCTGAACAGAATAGTAAATGAATAAAATTTTCCATCTCTTAACTGTAGGTAGCAGACAGAAAATAGTATAGAGTATGTAACCTGATATTTTTTCATGAGTAAATTATGGTAGGTGTTTGATATCTTTTTAGAAGCTGGTAAGGATGACACAGTGAGGACCCTTTGTAATTTAGCAAATATCTAAAATTAAAATCAAAAGACAGCATTTAAGGAGATGGAAATGGTCTACAGAGATATTTTGGGCAATCTGTCTTTCAGGAAGACTGATGGTATTGTAAACATCACCTGTCAAGCTAAAAGGAAAACAATGCCTTTTAAAGCTGGATAGAGGGAGAGAGAGGTGATGTCCACAGCTGTTCAAGTCTCTGGCAAAGCATTCGGTACAGCTCTAGTTTCATTTGGTTCCTATGAAACATGTGTTCTTCATTTATTATATATAAATACTTTAAGTACTTTAAAATATTCTGACAAATTGCTTATAGGGACTTACAGATGTTTTTCATGATTTGTATTTGTGCTTGGTAGCAGTACATGCAGCACAGGGATAAATTGACATTATAGAGTCATAATCTTGTATAATCTTATATCCACAATGGTGGAATATCTGTATGTGTGGCATCCCTCTTCCAATTGGAGGAAAAAGCTAAGAAGTCTTATGCAACTTATAGATGAACTCCAGAGGTTCCAAATGTGCTTAACTGTTTTCTATTTTATGAAATACTTAATGATGAAAACCCTACGTCCTCCTTTAGGGGACCTGCCTGTGGTCAAACACTACAGGCAGTAGCATGCTTGTCTGACAACTTAGTAAGATACTAGTAAATGTGACTCTCTTTTTTGTAGAGGCAAAGTGAAAAACTGAAAAGTAATTCAAGTAGTTTATTGTACAGTTTGATGTAAGCTATCCAATACATGCTACCTGGACACATTTTGTATTTTCTTTAGAGTAAAAACCAGTATTCAGCATAAACTGGCCTCAGCTCATAAGATACATTGTCAGGGAAAGAAATATCTTAAAGCAATTCTCTCCAATAACTCGTTTCCAGTATAAATACAGCAGAAATTCACTGACCTTCTGTGTGCCTGCCAATGATTCACAGCGATAGGGGAGTATCTGCATATCAGGAGATCCCCCCACATCTCTGTTCAGTCCTGAAGGAAAAATTCCCACATCGTCTCTTGTCTTCCAACCCTCCTTCTCTTATGCAATGGCACCTGTGGTGGTGCTACTGACCAAAGTGGAGAGCTGGAGGCAAGCAGAATTTGTCCAATTGCAATTTTAAGAATATATATATATATATAAAATGCAGCACGCAATTTTCAGTTTTAATTTTGCCACTCAATTTGCGACAGATTTTTGGTGCTACTAATATAGCAAGAGTATACTCTATCAGAATTAGAAGCTGAACGAATAAAAACTGAAGAATACACAAATTCTATAGAATGATCACAATTGTACTGAAATTAGGTCTTCCTGTATTAAATTATTTGTGCCGTTTCAATAGAGACTGGTATGTCTCCATACATAGAAGAAGCAGTCTTATATATATGTTTGTGGCCGGTTCTGTTGGATATCATTAAAAGAGTCATACTGTCAGTGCTCTCAAAATCTGATCTGTTCTCTTTACAAAAGTGACAGAAAGCAGAACCTCATATTCATGCTGAATTTAAAGCTTTTTTTATACTTTTAAAGGAGCTGATAAAAATAATTGTGCACATAAACTTGTGCTTTTACTGTATACATGGAGCTTTTCAGTAATTTAATTTCATAACATTATGTGAAAGCTTAATAATGTGTATTAATCTGTGTAATACCATCTGTGTACTGCTGCAATACAAAGTATGCAGTTACTAAGACAAAGAAGCAAAGAGCAATGAATCAATCATATTTCATACTAAGGTAACATGGCAGTGCACTTTCCTGGTTGCATACAGAAATTCCAAAGCCTCCTAGATGGGGACATGAATTTGCAGAGATTCAGGATACAATGTCCTGTGAGGTCTATGGGCAGAAGAGATTTTTTCTGAAAATATTTTGACAGCAAGTTAAAATAAGACTGGAAAAGTACCTGTTCCAGAATATGTATTGCATGTGCATTAAGCATTACACAAGCTCATTGTCTATCCATGGAAATAAAGAAAAAACAAAAATAGACCAAAATTAGTTTTTCTTTTAAGAATTATGAAAAGTATCCAGTTATCTCTCTGGATTAGGGGATATACATATGGTAATAATGAATTCAGGGTTGTTTTAAAGTTAAGCTACATGCCCATTCAGTGCTGCAAAACCTGCAATGCATTGAGTGCAGTAGGTTGTAACTGGAAACCACTGACACACAGTGTTGGACGTACCTTTATGTTTTTTGATTTTAAGGAACTGTGAGAAAACGTACTGAAGGTGGTCCAATATCTCACCACTTTTTCATGACTGTTGGGTCACCACTCTGCGTATGGTGTTGAAAAGACAAGTCCTCCCAACATTGTTCTTTGTGTTTTGTTCTGTTTTCTAATGCTGTATTGCTTGTCTATATGTGACTATATTCGAAGGAATTGTAAGCAGCAGTATGGATTGTCATCATTCAAATACTGCAGGCACGATCTGCAGGCATACGTACGTCATTCTCAGGTAAGGTGTGTAGTGGTCTTGCTTTAAACCTTCTGTCTGTCCCTTTCCCTGTGAGTTGATTTCCTGATGACATCATGGAATATCGTCTGCATTTTTGTGCTGGCTCTTGTCCAGAATACATTTTCTACTCTGTCCTCTATGTGGCTGTGGTTACGAGGTATGAGACAAGTGCAAACCTACTTTTGTGCTGATCTCAGAGCTGAACTGTGGTATCAGTTGCATGTCTTTGACGCGCAGGCACTGTATGCAATTGTAACGATAAACTGGCTTCCTATCCAGAAGTTCCCCCTGTGGCTATAATAAATTCTGATATAAATTTTAGCACTGGTCATTGTTCAGTGTCGGTTGAAGACAGCAAGACGGATCCCATGTTTGATACTTTGCATGTTGTTTCTCTTTTCCAAAATGATGCTGAACTAATTACTTATTTTAATTACTTATTCTCACAGCTCCCTTACCATGTGGGCCCTTTCTCAGATTCCACCATGTAAAGAAAACTGAAAATCAATGGCTTTTCAGCAGTGAGTAGCTATGTCTATGATACATCTCACAGATCCCACATCATCAGGCAAAGTTTGGAATGAAGTTGTGCCTCTGTATTTCAGTTGAAAGACAACATTTAGAAGGTTTCAGTTATATTTGGATCATCTTACTCTGCTTGTTGATTGGTGTTGCCAGGGTGATCTTTTTGTAGGATGACAGCTGCACCCAGCTATCCACTGTAATCGTGAATAAACCATTCCAGTACCCTTCACGGTCAATAATGAGCTGAAGGAGGTTTTACAAGGATGTTCCTAAAATATTTAGCAGGAGATGGAGTTCTGAATGATATAAAAAGAAAACTTGGATACTGGAAACCTAATAGGCAACGAAAGCTCTGCCATTCACAGTTGCATTCCATGAAGGCTGCTGGCCAGGAAGTATGTCCTAGAACACACAGAGTGTATTTCGGACAACGCAACACAACATTTGAACTGGGTACTGTGGGTTACAGGGCTCTCTTGCCATCCATGCAGGAACACACTTAAATAAGCTTTACTGTAAAATGTCCCTAGCTCACCTGAAAAACACAAATACTGAAAACACCTATTAGGACAGTGGGTAACAACCTTCATGATTCAAGTTAGTGCTAGCATACAAATATTTTGGCACCACAAGTGTAGAACATGGGCAGACAGTGTATAGACAAAGAGGATTTTCTTCCACTAATAGAGACATAAGCAGAAAAGTAATTAAACATGCATGTGTCTCTCTCTCCTTCAGACCATTGTGTGCATGTGTCCACCAGCTGAGGATAACTGTAGATAAATGAATTTATCCAGTTTTAATTTGATTAATATATTAGTAATCCCTTTCTCAGAATAGAGCATAAAACACTTCTGTGCCTTTTTTTTTTTTTTGTTAATCCTCTGTTGACATTCACAATCAGTCCATTTAGCTGTTTTTCTGATGGAATTCTACTAATTCTCTGTCAGTGTTAAAGAGAGAATACAAATAGTGTGAATATGGGCTTGCATATCATGCGCAGAATTCTTGTATGAGGTGCAATTACACAATACTGCACTCCAGGCATGAGCAAGGAATTGACCTGAGGAGACTGGCTGCCTGGCATGTAATCTTACTCCCTTTTGAGAACAGGATAGGTGTCTGACAAGGCACTGTCCCAGGCAGGGAGTCCAAAAAATGTTCCCAAAGCTGACTGTAAGATTTTAATCTGAACTTTTCCCTACTGAGGATAAATAAGAAAATTCAGACCTAGCATTGTCACTGAAACCTCTGCTTACCATTGTGCAACTGGCTAAAACTCTATACATTGTGTAACAAGGCAAACAGATACCCCTTTCCAGTCTGGACATTATACCTTGAGCACTAAAGATTACTGATTATCTGTGTTTTGTCTTATGTTTTTCTTTGGTGTAATACTTTGATAAGGCCTAGATCAGCTCTCTAAATCTTTCTATATGTTAGATTTTAATTAATCTTGCTTAGTCTTAGCTATACTCATCCAGTTTAAGCCAACCATCTCATATTTTCCATGGGGAGACATGGACATACAGAGAGAGAGAGAGTTCATGCCAGATCTAGGACAGACGTCTAGGAGAGGCATACCTATACAGAAGTTAATTTACTTTGTGCCTCTCTCCTTTATCTATAGGAGTTTAGACAACTCAACTATCTGCAAATATTGTATTCTGTAAATTTAAAGAGCTTCCAAACAAAATGTACCCTTTGTACCAAGTGTACAATTTAGTTTAACTTCAGTAGGAAATGGAGCATCTATGCAAATACATCACTTTTTGTCCAAATCCCTGTGCAGAGAAGAGTGGGGCACAGGAACTTCTCTTTGCTGCTTAGGACACTGAGAAACAAAACTTCTCGTTTAATTGGTATTAATAGTCCCTTAAGCTTACAAAGACATACGGTCTTCTTCACAGTTGACATTCAAAGTTTTGACACATTTCTCTTTCTTATATCTTTTTTTTTCTCTTTCAGAATGGGAATTTTAAAATGTTGACTTTGGAATAGTTACAGGTTGTATTAGGAAAATACTGAGCTGACCTGATAAAACAGCCACAAGGAGGATACTTTGATAAAAAATGTTCTATAATAATGGCCATATTATTGCAATTCCTCAAAAATATACCTGCTTCCTATGGGGCAGCCATTATATATATTGTACACAAAGAATGTGACCAAATGTTCAAGAAGGCAGATACTTCTATCGCTTCTTGGTTTTCCCATTCTTTTTGGCTTTCCAATTCTTCTTATCCTTTACTGGCACTCCTAAGTGTGTTGTGGGGACATAACAGGTTGCTGGTTAATGGGCATTAATTGCGTCAGCTATCCTAACTGTGTATAAAATTTAATGAGACAAACATTCCTCCCCTGCATACTGTTGTGCTCCCTCTGAAACCAGAAGGGATCCCTGACATCACTACCAGAGCCAAGTGGTCCTGTGCTAGTGTGGGAGAAAATCTGTGCTTAGTTCCAAGTTTTCACAAGCTTGACATGTCTGAAACAAATCACTTAATTGCTGTTATCTCCAGTCCCTATGTCAAAAAAAAAAAAAAAAAGTATTAAACTTATTTTCCTAACATTTATGTGTTCTATCTGTTTGTATTTGGAAGACCTGTGGGGAAAGCAGTTTCTCCCAAAATGTCTTTGCACACCTGTGATGGGTTAGCCCTTGGCTAGGGGCCAAACCACACACACGCCTGCTCACACAATTCCCGCCCCCATCCAAGCGTAGGGGAGAGAGTTAAAGGGGTAGTATGTAAAGGTTCTGACTGGACAGGACCAGCCCGATTGGCAGATCCTCTAGTGCTGACTAGCCAAGTGGCTTTTGCTAAATGTGTATCCCAGTTTTTGGGGTAAAGGGAAAAAAGGACTCCTGGGTTGAGATAAGGACAATTTAATAACTAAACTACAATAATATTGAAAATAATACTATATACAAATATACAAATGAGTGATACACAGTGATACTGCCCCCCCACCCGATGACCAAAGGCTCAGCCTGTTCCCAGCTAATGATCCCGGAGCAGGGAGAGTCTGAGTGACTATGACAACTGTCACAACTAAGAATACTTTCAAAGTAATCAGTTCTTTCTCCTATCAATGTCATCCCAAAACAAACAAATGGCCAGCAGATTATCAAGAGCCACTATGGACAGCATCACTGCCACACAGTGCTCATGCTTTGCTTTGCCTTCGTCATCCCTTCAGTTCTCTCATCTTGGCAATAAAGAGCTGCTGGTAGGCAGTGGCTCTCAATACAGAGGGCAATAGCTAAGAACATTGACAGGAGCTAACTTCATCTTGATTGAAAGTTTCCAAATGAACATCCCAAGAGCACAGCAGATACATGTCACAAAAGGCATCTTCATCCTTATTCAGTCTTTGGGCAAAAACTTCTGGACTCTGTGTCTGGAATGATAGAAAAATGACAAGAATTAACTTAAGATGCCAACATTTTTTTCTGACTTGTGATCCCTGTTATGATATACAACAGCTACATATCCTTTATCACACATGCATGCACAGGCAGATACTCAAGCTCTTCAAAGTAAGGCACCTCTAAATCAGTCAAGTCAGGTGCAACTAGCTTGCTTCAGGTTAGCAAAGGGGAGTATAACTTAGATCAATAGTTGTCATGACCATTAAGTCTTGATCTACAGAAGTAAATTATTTTACAAAAAAGGACTTGCAAGAGGTCAGACTGAAGATTTGTTTTTTTTGAATGTGCACTGGAACAAGTGACAAGTTGCTCTAGTAGAGATGTAAAATACTTTGGCCTGTCATATTATTTGGTTCTCCAAAATCAGGAAAAATGTAGTCTTGTAAGGAGACTGTGAAATACAAAATAGCTGCAACAGCTGAAAGAAGGAGAATGCTTCCATTGAGAGAAAACTAATGAACAAGTGTCAAAATGGACAGTTGGTGTCAGTCCCAGAAGGATTTAAAACTTAGACATGACCTTGAAGAAACCATGTTAATAGAGCGAATATCTGTATGAAAAGAACTTTGTACTTAACAAAAATCCATTGTAAACAACATGTTTGACACAGCAGGTATTAAAGTGCTTAGGAGAAGAGTGTATTAGTTAATATAGAAATACTATATTGCACTGATATTCAACATCATAAGATGTGTTTTCCTTTTTCCAGAGAAAGAAATTCCAAACATAAGTCAGAGTTCAGTATTTTGATGAACTTTGGTAAAAAGTTCATCTTTCCAAAGAAGCAAATCTGTGAGAAAGCCCTTATGGTTTTATTTCTAGGAAAATACAAATCAAATGAAACAAGATTTTCTATTACTATTTTAAAATAATTCCTTATGATCTATATAGAATATATTTTCAATCACATTTAGGAAATCAGGAGAGTATATACTGTAGAAGAACTAGAGAAGGACTGCAAGAATAATTTTAGGCTTTATATTTCAGCAAAGGCTAGCCTTGTGTTGCACACAGCTTGCACACAATTCAAATAAAGCTTCCATGCCAATGAAATATCACATGACTGGCAACGTGGGTCTGCTGGCATTGCTGGGTAATCCAAACCCCTGACTCTGGGAGGAAATGAGCCAGTGGAAGCTGTTGAGGCCAACATCATCAAAATAGCCCAGACACTCAGCCCAGTCCTGTTTCACAATGGAGCAGTGAGATCACAGGGCAATCAGTGCCATCTCCTGCATGCGAGCCTTTCCAAATCTGTGCTCTTCTCTGGCTTGTCCGGATACTAGACACACTTGTGGCTCTTGGGCACAGGAAGTTTTCAGTATACAGCCCAGACAGATTACAATCTACTCCATATTCCATGAAGCTAATTTATGTGTGAAGTTCTCTTTTTTTTTTTATTTTTTTTTTTATTTGCTGCTATTTTTTGTCTGAAGGTCAAAGAGAGAGGTATTGAGACAGGAGTAATGACATAAAATAAAGGTTGGCTTGTTCTAGAGTATTTCAAGGACATTTAAGTGCTACATTGCTTAAATCTTGGACATACTGTTGTTCAGAAGAACTGTTAGCTGACAAGTAAGTGCTCAAACTCAAAACATACAGAAAAACAGCCATTTAAGGACGGCACTCTCAGAAATTATGAATGGGCTTTCGGAGGCAACAAGGGCTGGCAACGTAGATAAAAAGCAGCAAAGTGAATGTGCCCACACAGTTCTATGATTGTTGCACGCTCTTGTTAGGGAATCATCATCTAATTATCATTTAATTGTTGTCTAATTCAGTTGGAATTGCCAATTCTGATTTCCCCTTCGAAAAACAATCCCGGAGTAAATCTCTAGTCTTGTGTTTTAAGCGCCCAAATAATACGTAGGAGACACTGATTTATTTTTGTCTTTGTCTTCTGCTTGATTCAGCACAGGGATCTGTTTATCCTTGTTTATCACATTTCAGGCAAATATGCTGATCCCTGGGCTAAGGCTGCTGGGGAATCACACTTGCACTATCTGTCTTGCCCCAGTAGTTGCCACATTCAGGAATATTCATATATTAATTCAGAAAGGGATGTAGCCTGTGGGGGGCAGGGTCTCATATGGAATGCAGAAGGCGGATGTTCAAACACCTAAGTACAATATTAAAAAAAAACTACAGGAGCCTGGCTGGATCTTCTTCCTCTATGCAAGAGCTCTGATACCTAGACTGCCTTTCTTTTTTCCATCCTTAATTCTCCTCAGTTATCCCGACATAAAATTCTTTCTAATAGGGAACAATAACAGCATAGTTCATGGCAAAATAAGGCAAAAAAAAAAAAATCTTAGGAAGTCCCATAGTCTGCCATATTTTGCTTGAAGGCTACATCACTCCTGACAGAGGTTTACATAGCTGCTGCTCAACAGCTAAGCCAGACTGGTGTTTTTCCTTCCATCAGGAGACTTACCTAAATCTGCCTTGTTATAACTAATTTAATGTATTTTTTCTATCCACATAATCACCAGAATCAGTTTACTCTGTTCCTCTTTCCAGCACTTGTTTACTGTCTGCTTGATCACTGCCAGCACTTTCTCTTGACTTTTCTATTCCCTAGTCTACACCACCACATTCATTCAACATTTACTTTGACAATGTTTCTAAGCCTCTCATCATTCTTGTTAGCATTCTGTGTTTTCTGTAGTTGTACCATTGTGGTGGGTTAGCCCTTGGCTCTGGGCC